>NW_021611594.1:0-22308 GCF_004785775.1 Grammomys surdaster | reverse complement strand
AGTCCTGTCAGGGTCACAATCAAAGATTGATGTCAATAACTAATGATAGGAATTTCAAAGATGAAGTGACTTATTCCATGCAGTGTAGCTGGATAAATAAAGACTGTAAAAAATATGGAAGCTTATTTTCCTCACTTTCTTTGAGGGCCTGGAAAGCTAAGCACGATCATCATCCAACAAGTGGCTGAGGCTTCAGAGTTCATCATGATCCCTTCCCAGTGGGATGGATTCACTCCATCTGTGGCTGCAATTGAATGCTCCTTTGGGAACTTGGATACTTTGGAGAAAAATCATACCACTAGTGAGAATTATGGCTTTAAAACCAGCACAGGCGAAACCAAGCAGTTCTAGATTAGACCTGCTGTAGTGGCCCAGGCTGAGCAGTGATGGAACACATATGTAATCTCAACACTTAGGAGGCACTTGCAGGCAATTCTCTATGAGTCCAGGCTACTGAGATCTATAAAGCAAGTTTCAGGATAGCCAAAGATATAGGTAGTTTTGTAAAGATAGTATCTCAAAGAACAAAGAAAAAAACTGAGGGTGCTCAAATTGACAGATTGAGTTCTCTATCCTCATTATTAGTAATCTAGCCCTTACATTTACTTGTGTGAGCAGAAGGGCTTCCTAAGTTTCTTGTCATTCATGGTATATTTTCCCGCCTTCTCTAGGTTGACTCTTCAGAGGAAGACACAATGAAAGTCTACTCTCCACTCACCCTTGAAAAGTTGGCAAGACAGAGGCTACTGAGGGGAGGAGGCCTTGGCCATTTCTGCTCTCAAGGACCTGCCCAATATTCTGTTCCCAGTGATGTTTGAGGAGGCCTTCACTAATGGACATACAAAGGTCTTGACAGCCATGATACCTGTGTGGCCCTACCCATACCTTTCTGTAGGAAGGATGATAAAAAACCTCAACTTGGAGACTTTGAAGGCTGTGCTTGAGGGACTAGATATACTGATTGCACAAAAGTTTTGCTCCAGGTAGGCAAGATTTTCTGGGGTTGGAGGAAGGTTCTTTGAGTGCTGAGAAGGAGAAACTAGGGACACAATATTTGGTCAACTGTGAATCAGAGGCTTCTGATCATCAATTGTTTCTTTTACCCACAGTCTGGACTGTTCTCTTCTGAATATAGAGGCTGAGAAAGGTGTAGAGGATTGGATTTAGTCTCAACTCTCTGGACAAATAATAAATAATGTAGAAGACAGAAAAGAATAGACACACCCAAAAGGGGTGGATGTTTTCTTGTATCCCTCAAGGTACAAGTGAAATGACAGTGGGATTTAGCAACTTTGCATGAAGGGAAGAATGGGCTAAAGATGCCTGTCTTGCAAAGAATGCTATTGATTCACTGAGCATGAGTCTCAGAGCTTGAGTCTAGATACAGGAAAACAAAGTTTTGAACCAAACAGCTTAAATGTAATATGTAGAGTAGAATCAGACTATAAAATGTGTCTTTGTTTACCTTTTGAGAGTTATACTCATTTCTTCCACAGTAGGTGCAAGCTCAGAGAGATCATTTGGAGGAATGGATATCATGATATTTTTGGCATATGCACTCGATCCTATGAAGGCTTACCAAGATTCATGACACAGAAGCACCCAGTGCAGAATACTCCTGGCTGTGGGGTAAAGAAAGAATTGAAGGTGACAACACAACTTGAACTCATAGAGGGCAGACTTGATGAATCTGCCACATACTACTTGTTGCAGTGGGCCCAGCAGAGAAAAGATTCCATTCATCTGTGCTGTAGAAAGCTAAAGATTCAGGGCTCAACCAAAGCCACAATCATAGAATTCTTCAACTTTTTACATTCAGGCTGTATACAAGATCTACAGCTACTTCATCTTCGTATAGAAGATTTGGCTTTTCTTAATCCCTACCTGAGACAGATGAACAATCTTCTCAATCTCACACTAAGTCACATCACATATATCCTAAGTGATTCCGAAATTTCTCAACTTCCCACATTCCAGTGCTTGGAGAGTATCTCTGTAAATAATGTCTCCTTTATATACGGCAACCTGAAAGGATTCCTCAGGTAAGGAAGGGTCGAGTAGCAGACTAGAGAAAACACATCTCTTTTCTTTTGCCTTAGTTTTGATGTGGTTTTGTTTTTTGTTTTGTTTTGTTTCGTTTCGTTTTGCAAGCTATGGAAGCTTTTATGGTCTGGCAAACATAAAGCTATCACTATTAGAGACATAGCATCTCGAGGCAATGCACCCTGTGCTAAGATCTGTATGACCAGGCACAAGCAACCTCTTATTGCCTATCTGTAAAAACTTTTGAGTTCAGAAACAGATTAAGAAGATGAGAAATATGGGACAATGGGTTTCAAGGTGAAGACAGGATCATGAAACTTGGAGGAACAAAACCTTGTAGAACTCTTAAAAACAGTACTAGGAAGTTGTTGAATTTTGTTTAGGGTAGTTAGTCATTCTTACATATTCCATGTTGCCTTGATATATCCATTGCTGTGGTTTTCTGTCAGGCGCTGAGTCATGATTATGGTGATATCTTAAAGACCCGGACTAGAATGTTGTGAGCTTTGTGAGCAGAAAACAAAAAGCCATGTCCTGAGGGTTGTTCTCAATATGCATTCAGAATGAGTTTGGGAGAAATGTCACCTGCTTAGCTGCTAAGTCTATGAACACTCTTTAACACCATTTGACAGAAACAATAATGTGTTCTCTCCTCAGGTGCCTAAAGAAACCCTTGGATTCACTTAGTATCACTGACTGTAACCTCTCACAATCAGACTTGGATTTCCTGCCCTATTGCCTAAATATTTTTGAGCTCAAATTGCTAAGCCTTGCTTATATTAATTTATGTTATTTACACCTTGAGCCTCTCAGGTTTTTCCTTGAGAGAGTTGGACATAGCCTGGAATACCTTGAATTAGAGGCATGTGGTATACAGGACTCTCAGTTCAATACCCTGCTACCTGCCATAAGCGAATGTTTCCACCTCAGTGATGTCAGTTTCTGTAATAATGACTTTTCTCTGCTTTTCCTGAAAGAACTTCTACAGCACACAGCCCAGCTGAGCCAGCTGAAAAGTGAGAAATACCCTGCCCCTCTGGAGTGCTATGAAAAGGGTGTAATACTTTCACACAGATTAGAAAACTTTTGTCCTGAGCTCCTGGACATACTCAGGGCCAAAAGAAAGCCCAAGGAGGTCACCTTTGAAACAACCGCATGTTCTAAGTGTGGTGGGTTCTACATTTATGATCTGGAAACCCAAAGTTGCACTTTTGAAAATAACTAATGTTAAGGTTGACTGTGGAAGACAGAAATGGAAGCTGAGTATTGGAGATTGCTAAAATCCTAAGTGAATGTCCACTGCTGAATGGAGCATGGAAATGTCAATCACCTATAGGGCTGAAACACACTGGAAAGGCAAGAACTTCCTCTGAGATGGTAAATGAATGTAGCATCTACAGATATTATCAAGCACTTTTTTCTTCTCTAGGATTATTATAGTTTGTGTGTATTTTAATAGAGGCACTTTCCATGAGGAGATTGCCTCCACTTTTGATTTATACAATAAATATTTTGATATTTAATAACTATTTTGTGTTGCTGGTGTGTCCCTGTCAGAGCACAGAACATAATCCTTCATAGCTTTTCAGTACCTGTGTCTAGTTTCTTAATTCCTCATCAGTATAGTTAGGTCAATCTCAGATTTATGCAGTTCCTTGCATCTCAGGAACAAGTCTCATAAATGGGATCCAAAGTACAGAGCTTGATAAAGTGCTCAATATTTTGGAAAGAAATTAGTATGTGGTACACTCAGACCACAACAACTAAGTTAGTTATGGAGAACAATGGGATGAGGGGCGAGGCCTATTCAGCAAGCATGAAAAATGAGGACCAAGGCAGGCACATTTTAGTTAGTATGACCGTGTATTTAACCTCTGCTGAAAGACTATTTGCAACAAATGAACCGTCAGAGACCTGATATCAAAGTGAGAAGAACATGATGTTACCGTAAGCCTTAATCTAGTTCTTCATACTTCCAGAACAGTTTTTATGTGGGCTAAGAAAGCTTCCCTCCTGAGGCAGAGAACTATGTCCTAACACCATGCCCTGGTTCCCTATGACAGGTCTTTGTGGGGGACTCTCAACCTTCAGGTGTAGTGCAACTTCGTTAAGATACTGAGGTCACTCACTGTAGGCTGAGGGGAAGAGGATGTTCTCTATGGAACTTCTCACACTCTCCTTACATCCTATAGTTCATTTCATTAATATCCAGGCTGGCCACTGTCTCTGGACCTAATGCCCAGAGGCTCTGCCTCACTTGCTTGTTATGGGTCTAATTTTCCACTATAGAGCCTCCTAGAATGATGAGATTAAATATATCCACCTCCATTCCAGGCTATTTTCTTTTAAAAAAATTAAAATACCAGGTTGCTCTTATGAGTTTCTATGAATAGCCTAAGACAATTTAAACCCATGAGTTTTTGGAGGGATGCCCATACTGAATGAAAAGTGTTTCTGGCTGGAGTTAGGAATGAATCATGTTGGTGTCCTCAGAGTCAGCCTACGATTCCTTAAGAGCAAGTTTTCAGCACAGAGAATACCTATGTGCCCCAGAGGGACAAAGGTTATTGGGAAAAGGATATGATAAAAGATATAAAGGGAAGAGAACAAGGGAGAGGGTGATGGACTGTTTGTCCCTGGGGGACAGGGCAAGAGCAAAGAAATGTCTCAGGATAAAGAAGAGACAAAATGGCTTGCCTATAAGCAGAAGGCTTGTTATAAAGGTAAAAGGTAAACTCCAGGTGAGAATGAGGCATTTAATTTTAATTTGACTTCATAATTATGTAAGGCAAATGACTTGAGAGCTGGGCCCTGGTAGGGAGCCTTAAGAAGAGGAAGCCTCCATAAAAAGGAATGGACCCTTGGGGATACCTTTCAAAATGTAAACTAATGGTTTTATGCAAGGCACAGTGTTGAGGAAAAAGGACAAGAGTTGCCACCGCCTTGTTTGCTATTGTCAGGCTGGCTATAGTCCCATAACTTAGGCAGGAGGATTGGTGAGAGTTGAAATTTCAGAGCAGAGACTGAAGAACAGTGCATCCAGAGACTGCCCCACTGGGGGATCCACCCCATATAGAGTCACCAAATGCAGACACTATTGTGGATACAACAAAGTCCATGATGACAAGAGCCTGATATAATTGTCTCCTGAGAAGGCTCTACCAGTGCCTGTCAAATACAGAGGTGGATATTAGCAACCATTTGACTGAGCATGAGGTCCCCAGTAGAGGAGTTAGAGTAAGTATTGAAGGAGAAGAAGGGGTTTGCAACCCCATAGGAAGAACAAGAATATCAACCAAACAAGCCACCCCCCAGAGCTCCCTGGGACTAAATCACCAACCAAGGAGTACACATGGAGGGACCCATGGCTGCAGCCGCATATGTAGCAGAAAATGGCCTTGTTGGACATCAGTGGGAGGAGACCCACTTGGCCCTGTGAAGGCTCAATGCCACAGTGTAGTAGGATGTGAGGGCAGAAAGGCAGGAATGGTTGGGTGGGTGGGCGAAAACCTTCATAGAAGTCAGATTAGGGGGAATAAGATAGGGCATTTCTGAGGGTGAAACTAAAAAAGTAGATAACATTTGAAATGTAAATAAAGAAATTATCCAATGAAAAAATCTTTGCCCAAAAGAAATCCGCCTCACTCAATTTACTAATAGATGACTAAGTTATCAAATAAGACTTCATAGTGGGGAATAGTACATTCAATGGACTATGGCCTCTCAGGCTAATGTCAATTTTTTTGATTTCACAAACCGAATTCTATCAATAAAGACAGTGAAAATAATCCCAGGCAACATCAGTTTGAGACACAAGCAGTTAATCAGAAGGCAGGTTTTGTTTGGAAGGTGGAGCAGAGGAGAGTGGAGAGAATGTCATGAGCCTTGTTCTCAGTTCTCAGGCACATTGCTCTGTATTAAAGTCTACAACTATCATACATGGGATTTGTGTGAAAGTTTGCTGCCTTCATTAGAGAGGTCCATTCAGATTTTATCTTTTAGACAAATAATGTGAATTACTCTGAAAGTTAGATTGGTAATTCTTTATACATATGTGCAAGAAAAGAAAGGAATTTTCAGTTACAAAACATGCATTGATGGTTAGGTATAGCCTGAATAGAAATAAAAATCTACGTCAAAGAAGAAATAGAAAAGGAAATAAGAATGGAAGTTAATCAGATGGATTTGAAACTGCCTTATAGGCTAAGTGTGGTAGCACATGCCATTAGCACTATTACTTTTAAGAAGAAGCATGGAGATTTCAGTGGGTTGAGGGCCAGTCATATCTAAGAACTGAGCTCAATCCAGGGCTACTTTAGTGAGACTGTTCCTCAAATGACAACAACAAAAAACCATAAAAGAACACTCCATTTACAATCAAAACCAGTGTCTTCAACCAGTTCATAAGAGACTGAATTTGATCTCTTCTGTCTCATCTATTGATTCTTCTTCTGATGGAGGATCCCAGTGAAGGAAAGTGATTTAGGGTCAGTTAGGGCTGAGAACAAGAAGCTAAATCCAGGACAAGGCAGTGAATCTCAGCTCCTCTACTGACACAGACTTCTCTCATTCTGAAGTAGTAAAACACCTATCCCTCAAAGATTTCCCATTTGGATCTACCTCCAAATGAAAAACAGTCACCTGACTGGAGACCTAGTCCTACCAAATAATAAATATATTTTGTTTACTGTGTAGACAGATGATACTCTCTCTATGAAAACAAAAATGGCCGGGCAATGGTGGCTTACGCCTTTAATCCCAGCACTTGGGAGGCAGAGGCAGGAGGACTTCTGAATTTGAAACCAGCCTGGTCTGCAGAGTGAGTTCCAGGACAGCCAGGACTACAAAGAGAAACCATGTCTCAAAAAACCAAAAAAAAGAAAAAAAAAGAAAAAGAAAACCAAAATACCTGACACTTGTTTGAACATCAAAGCATATTCATTGAATCACTGCCCAACACTGTTTTATTTTATTTATTTAGTTGCTACTTGCTAATTAGTCTTAGAATTATCTTTGAGACAGGGTCTTTGTCTAAGGCTTAGATTGATTTTAAAAATCAACTCTCAGCAATCTTACTACCTCAACATTCTTTCTAGTAGAATGACAGTTTAGAGACAAAACACCTGGCTGAATTGTAGTCACCTGTGACCCTCATGCTTCACAACATAAACAAGGTGATTGTTACTTTATCTTTGACAGTAGGGACAGCCACACCAAACCGCCTCAAAAAATCTTCAGAGAATCCTGAGGAGTCATGTTGTTACAACTGTGAAAGCTGTTCTGAAATATTTAATACCTAATTTGGGAGCTCTGTCATTCATCCGCTATGTTAGCTACCCAAAAGGCCGAGGCAGGAGGATGGCTAGCATCCATTGATGGTAGCCAATGGTTCTAGATATGTAGGAGAATAGGAAGAGTCTTTGAAAAATATACAAACTCAAGGGCCACCTTTTACAACACTCAGAGTAGTTGGTAACAAACCCTGCAACCTGAAGTCCCAGAGCTGCTGCTGGGAGCCCTGTGGACTCAGGACCCATCACCCAACAAAATCCAGCCCTCCTGAATACTACTCCCCTTCTGCTCCTTCTCCCTGGTCTTTTATGCTGGGGCAGACTCCTAGCTGTTCTATTCTCACGGATCCACTGCACTCAGAAAAGTTGAGGACATGCTGCTCCCAGAGCAGTTGACTGCTAGCTCCTGTGAAGACACCATAACGTGAGCCATCCTAGAGGATCCACTGTACTCAGAGAAGTTGATATCACAGCTTGAAGTCATGCTGGGCAAGTAAATCTACAGACTGAAAGCCTCCCCAAAGTGCTGCTACATAGAGGGAAAGAGAATCCACAGTCCATAGGCTCCTCTGGAGAACATCTTCACACAGGATAACACCTTGACTGCTCCACTGAGGACCCAATAGCATGAAGGCCTCCTAGGAGATCTACTGGAGCCACAGAAACAAAGCAGCAGCTTCTTGCTCCTCTGAAGAGCCCCTACTTGGAAAGCCTCACAGGTGTTGTGCTACAGCCAGAGACGCAGGTCTATTAGTAGACGTAAACAATCCATGGACAAAAGAGCAGACCCTAGACAGAGTCACCCAGACCAACAAACACCATGGATATCCAGATGGCAAGAGGCAAGGGCGTGATGATAAGCAACAGAAGGCAGTGTACATGGACATCATCAGAATCCAGTTCTCCCAAGACAGGAAGACCTGAATACACAAACATGCCTAAAAATCAGGAATGTGCCCTAAAATCCTATCTCATGAAGATAATAGAGTCCATTAAGGAGGATATCAATAACTCACAGAAAGTAATACAGGAAAACATAAGTAAACATATGAAGGAATTAAATAAAGTGATCCAAGACCTTTCATCACTCCACAGCCAGAACCTTGCTTCTCTGTCTCATTCTTTGTCATGAACAATGGTAAACCTTCATCTTCATGGGATCCAGGACATATCCACCCATACTAATGGTGTGTATTCCTCCAACAAAGCATTCTGAGATAGCACCTACTGTGGTAGAAATGAGCATAATCTTCATAAGAGATGAAAAGACACATCTTATAGTCTCTGATTCTCTTCTACATTTCACATCTCAGCTGTTAATTCTAGCACTTTGGTTTTACTTGTGCCTAGAATCACACCCTGAGCCCACATAGCTGAAATTGAGCCCAAACATCTACAACTCTCTATGCCTCTATGCCCAGTTGATAACAGTCCTGACTTCGGGGTGAAGAAAGAATTGAAAATCAGAAGCCTCTGATCTATATTTGTCTAAATATTTCCTGCTTCTACTAACTCTTTCTGACCACCCAAAGAACCTTTCTCTACCCCAGTTGATTTTGCCTACCTGGAAAGAACCTTTTGTACAATCTTCTGTCCTCAAGCACAGTCTTCATAGTCTCTGGGTTGCGGTTCTTCATCAGCATTCCTACAGAAAGATATGGGAAGTGTGACACATGATTATGGCCTTCAATATCTTTGTATGTCCAATAGTGAAGGCCTCCTCAAACATCACTGGGAAAAGATTCATGGCCGGGTCCTTGAGAGCAGAAATGGCCAAAGCGTCCTCCCATAGTAGCTTCTGTCTTGCCACCTTCAGGAGGGTGAATGGAGAATAGACATTTTTTTGTGACATCTGAAGAGTCATCCTTGGGAAGGAGGGAAAAAATACTATTAATAATGATAAGAAACTTAGGAAGCCGTTCTACCCATATAGGGAAGAGTGAGGGCTAGATCACTACTGATGAGGATGGAAAACTGGAGAACATCAGTTTACCAATTTGATCACCATCAGTTTTTTTTTTCGTTGTTTTTTTGACACAGGATCTTTACAGAACTCCATGTATTCTTGACTGTCCTGCATCTTGCTTCATAGACCACAATGGCCTGTATCCCACAGAGACTTACTTGCCTGTGCTTTCCAAGTGAGGAGATAAAATTATGTTCCACCATTATTCAGCCTGTGCCACCATAGCATGTCTAATCCAGAACTGTTTGTTCTAGCCTTTGTTCATTTTAAAGCCCTAATTCTCTGTCTCTGGCTGTGTGAATCCTCTCCAATGTATCCTAGTTCCCAAAGAACACATCTAGTTGCTTCGACAGCTGGAGTAAATACATCCACTGGGAAGGGATTACCAGGGACTCTGAAGGCTCAGTCAGTTATTTGATGATCAATAGACTGTGCTTAGGTCTCCAGGGCCTCAAAAAAAGTAAAGGAAAATATTTCCAAATTGTTCACACTCTCAGTTTCTCCAGCTAAACTCTAGGGACTAAGTCATGGCATCTTTGAAATTTCCATCATTAGTCGTTGACATTAATCTTTGATTATCATCCATACTGGTCTTTTGTAGGTGTTTCAAACAATCCAAGCTTGAGCTCTGCAATATACAGAGCTGAATAATGTGGAAAAGAAACACTAAAGTCAGTAAACCTTCAGTAGCCATTGGCATGACTGTTTATAAAGCAACCAGAAAGAAGATACTGTGAAGTAGATATTATAATCCACATGCTGAGGCAGGAGGCTTACTAGCTCAATGCCATAATTGGTTACTTTTACAACACCAGACCAGCTTCCCTGAGACCTGCAAAAAACTAACAGAAGACATTAAGAAAAGTGAGTGGAAATTTTAATTTCTAGTAATATTCAAATTTTTCATTTGAACAATTAATAAAACAAGCAGGCTTCTTCCTGAAAATTTAAGAGCATCTTGAGTTGCTTGAAAAGAACAGACCATGTATTAATTAGCAGATGAATATACCTTGTTTATTTTTCTTTGCTTATTGGTTTATTTGTTTTGCTTCTTTGGTCTTATGTGTGATGTTTAAAATTTGCTTTATAAATAGGAATGGAAAAAACTGATAGATCATTCAGCCTCTGTCTCCCTGTTGCAGTCATGGATGAGTACAGGAGGAGAGGAGGGAGGAAGAGAGACTGTGATTATGATGTAAAGTCTATTGTATAAGCACACACATATTTGTGTATGTATATATATATACATATATGTATATATATGTATATTTGTATATATGCATATATACATACATACATATATTTGTAGGTTTCTTCCTTCTAGTTTGAGAACTTCCTGAGCACCATGAAAATAAGAGACTATGTATTAGGGAGGAGATGCAAATACCATTTGTTTTTGGTATTTTGTGTTTGTTTGCCTGTTTTGCAATATCTATTTATTTATTCATTTGTTCATTCATTCATTCATTCATTCATGTATTGTATGTGAGTACACTGTTCCTGTCTTCAGACACACCTGAAGAGGGCATCAGATCCCATTATACATGGCTGTGAACCACCAAGTATTTACTGGGAATTGAACACAGGACCTGAAGAAGCTCACTTAGTGTTCTTAACCACTGAGGCTTCTCTCCAGCCCTTTGTTTTGCCTTTTTAAAGACACATATAATACCTGGCAGTTTTGACAATCACTTAGGCTTCAAACTCAGAGATCAGCCACACTCTGTCTGGTTGTTGCTGGAATTAAAGGCACACCAACGAATGCCAGACTTAATGTGACATAAAGATCAGTATTCAAGGCACTTGAGTAACTCACAGCTGTCATTCCAGCATGGATCGCCTTGAATTCAAGGTCACCCTGAAATTCTTAGTGAGACTATCTCAAAAACCAAAACCAAACCAAACAAATAAACAAACAAATAAATACCACAGAAACCATAATGACCCAATTAATAATTAGATATAATTGAGAACACATTTGTATATTCTGGTTAAGCACCCTGCAGGTAGCCAAGATAGGAGAATCTCTGTGAGTTTCAGGCCAGGAAAGCTACTTTATGTAAGTTTAGTTTTATTTACATTCCAGCTCTTGCTCACCCTCACACAGTTTTCATCCAAATCTTTCTCTCCCTCCCCTTTGCCTCCAAGAGGGTGCTTCCCTTCACCACAGTCAGGTATCTTCCTTTCCAGGGTCTAAATTTACTACAGGATTTGATGCATCTTTTGTAACTGAAGAGAGACCAGTCAGTCCTCTGATATATATGTGCTAGGGGCTTTGGATCAGCCTAAGTATGCTGCTTGGTTGGGTGGCTAAGTCTCTGGGAGCTCCCAGGTGTCTAATTTAGCAAACACTCCTGGTCTTCCTAGGGGGTTGCCCTCTCTTTCAGTTTCTTCAATCCTTCCACTAATTCAACCATAGAAGAATCTCAAATGGCTGAGAAGCATTAAAGAAATGTTCAAAGTTCTTAGTCATCAGAAAATTCCAATGAAAATGACCTTGAAATTCTACCTTACAACAAACAGAATCTCTAACATTAAAAACTCAAATAACTGTGTATTCTAGCATGGATGTGGAGAAAGAGGAACACTCCTCCATTGGGGTGGGATTAGAAACTTGTGCAACCACTCTGGAAATCCGTCTGGTGGTTGCTCAGAAAATTGGAAACATTTCTACCTGAACACCAAGCTATATCACTCTTGGGGATATGCCCAGAAGAATCCCCATCATACCACAAGGATATGTGCTTCACCATGTTCATGCCAGCCTTTTTTCTTATATCCAGAAAATGGAAACAACCCAGATATCCCTCAACCAAAGAATGGATACAAAAAATGTAGTTCATTTACACAAAGGAAAACTATTCAGCTATTAAAAAACGAGGTCATCACAAATTTTGCGGGCAAATGGATGGAACTAGAAAAATATCATCCTGAGTGAGGAGGAACCCAGACCCAAACTGGCATGCATGGTATCTACTAACTGATAAGTGGATGTTAGCCAAAAAGTACAGACTATCTAAGATACAGTGATCTTATATAGAGGGAACTCATCTCAAAAAAGAATAACCAGCAGGTAATACATTATATAAAAAAATTTCAACTGAGGACAAGGCTAGACCTGGTTGCCTAAGTTGAGAAATCCCTATGGAGCTGAGGGACTTATTTGATCTGGACACTGATGACAGATCACGATATTCAGGCAAGGAAAGGCTGAAACTCCAGGCTACAAGAGAGAGGGTTTCTCTGCCTGCTATTACTCTTTACATACCTTTCAGCTGAACTCTCCTTTTGGATCCACACCATCCCTGTCAAAAAGGCCTCTGATTCAATAATTGATTGTCCACTCACTTGCTTATTTTTCAATTTGGATGGTGTAGGTAAATTGGATCAGATCTCTACACAGGAAGATTCTTAGGCCAGACAGATAGATTGTCAAGAACTGATTTACTGAAGACAAATGCTTGTTCCTGATGCCTTTAATCATAGCACTTACAGAGGCTTGTGGATCTCTAAGTTTAAGACCTCTCTTCTCTACAAGTATATGATCCATCTTTCAAACTCATTCTGCTTATATATTGAGATCAATCCACAGGACATGGTCTTCTGTTTTCTGACCACACAATTCATAGCATGCTAGTCTGAGGCCTGTGAGTATCAGTGTGGGCATGATTCAGGACATGGCTGGAAACAGAGCAATGGCTGTTTCAGGCCAACACAGTGCATGTAGGAAGGTCTCTTGCATCCTTGATAAGCACTCACCTTTACCTCAGTTCCTGCCCAGAGATTCCTATGTATCCTACTCCATGCTCCAGCACTTCATGGAAAATGAAATTGAAAGGACCAAGTTGGTAATTCTTACTGGACAGTGGTGGCACACGCCTTTAATCCCAGCACTTGGGAGGCAGAGGTAGGTGAATTTCTGAGTTTGAGGCCAGCCTGGTCTACAGAGTGAGTTCCAGGACAGCTAGGACTACACAGAGAAACCCTGTCTTGAAAAACCAACCCCCCCCCAAAAAAAACAAACAAAACAAAAAACCAATAAAGTTGGTAATTTTTACTCCTCTCTCTTGTATAGGGTTTAAAAACATTCATTTGATTTTGATTCCTTCATCTTTGACTTCTAACACTGTGTCTTGCCACAGTGTACAGACTAGTCCTTAAGTCTCGAGCATCCAGTCTCAATTTCTAAAGTCTACAGCTACAAACAGAAAGAAAGAAATATGAGAAAGGAGAGATGGGAAAGCAATTTAAACTGAAAGATTCACTGGCATGTCTAACTCAGATTCACAGTCTTTCAGGGTACTCTTTTGTAGTAACATGATTCCAGAGCTGCTTAGGGGAACTTACATGGCCTAGTAGTTCACATTTAAATTTCAGAAACAGTCTGGATGTGCAGCCAGGGGGTCAATAATTAGCAGATCTTCTACCTCATTCTTAGTATAATAAAGCCAAGTGTCCCAGAAAACGTTATAATAACTTCAAAGGTAGAGTAATCCCGCACATATCAGTGATTCTCCTCAGCCCATCCTTTCCCAACTCAACCTGTGGAAAGCAGAACCTGTGTTGTTGGACATATGACAGTAGTACTGTTTCTTTTGAGGTCCTTAGTATTTGATCAGTACCTTTTAGTCAAGACAAGTGGCTGGTCACATTGCATTCTCCTGAATAACTTTCCAAAGGGGAATGAGATTCAAAGGAACAGGGTTTTGTTCCTGGTGGGATAAAGTTTCATTGCTGTGTTGGTTCTTGTGAGAGCCTGCATATGCTGAGACTGATGAATGTTCGGAATTGAGACCTCTAGAGAGTCCAACAGGACACAAAGTCTTCTCTACTATTGCATAACAGGTACTCGGGCATTCTGGTGGTTCCTGGAATTGATGAGACTTACAGTTCCTAAGATATAGCATGAATATATGGCACCTGAGTGCTTTACCAAGCCCCTTCTGACTCAGGCATGTCCCTGTGGTCAAGGATGCTGAATGATGTCCTGGGTTCATGAGTACATAGTGCATAAAGGCAGCGCAAGCCAGTCCAGACACAGGAACCAGCAGCTTCAGTCCAGGCCTTTTGTCAAATGTATGGTAGACAGAAATCCCCAGATGTAGTTTGATACTGAAGAAATCACCAGGTTTGCCAATTAGCCTTAGAAGAGGCTATAGAAGCAGCAAGCTTACACAGGAAATTCAGGAGCATTTCCTGACAAGTTTTTCTCAATGGAGATGTCTTAACAATGGGTGCTGTTATTCAAAAACATTGAGGAAGAAAAAACCAAGCCAGTCCTCCATGCTGGTTTTCCACTGTCTGTGGGATCATATTTACTCCTTTATTAACCATCCCTTCACATGTCTGTTGTATCAAAACATACTTTCACCTGTGTGTGCTTCCAAAAATCATTCTTTCTAGTGTCTGCTTTAGTAAGACATTTTTTCACCTGTGTGTCCCAGCAAAGCATCATTTGACATAACTAACTTTCCAAAGAAAGTGCACGTTTCACCTTCACTTGGAAGGGAGAGGCAGGGAGATCTCTGAGTTGGAGGGCAGCTTTTCCTACAGAGCAAGTTCTAGGACAGCCAATACTACAAAAACAAACTGTCAAAAGATAGACAGACAGAAGTGGGCAGTGGTGGCACATGCCTTTATTCCCAGAACCTGAGAGGCAGAGGCAGGTGAATTTCTGAGTTCAAGGCCAGCCTGGTCTACAGAGTGAGTTCCAGGACAGCCAGAACTACACAGAGAAACCCTGTCTCAAAAAACAAAACAAAACAAAACAAAACAAAAACAAAACAAAACAAAACAAAACAACAAAACAAAACAAAAAAGAAAAAAAAAAAAGACAGACAGACAGAAGACCAAAACCCAAAAAAGCCACAAGAAAAAAAATACTTTTTAAATGAAAAGGACTCATGAATATTTAATCACAAGATTGGTCCAGTCCTCTGTGCACAAAAGAAAATACTGCTTAGACATGATCTTCAAATTAATTTTACTGCATACATCTGTATATATACATTTATCTATTTGTTCATTCATTAAATTGCTGGGGTGATTGTCTTATTTTTCACACTTTAAAGTTTTTTCTTATGTTTAACTTTGTGTATATGTGTGTCTTTAATGAAAAATGTTCACAGGGATGAAACTTCCCAGAGGCCAGAGGAGTTGGATCCCTCTGGATCTAGAGTTTGGGGACTATGAGCTACCTAATATGATTGCTGAGAATTTCAGTTGGGTCCTCTAGTCACCTTTCTTGCCACAAATATTAATGATGATAAAGTCTCGCTGTATAGACATGACTGGTTTGGGAGTTCCTATATAGACCAGGTTGGCCTTGAACACTGAGATTAGCCTAGTTCTGCCTCTGGAGCACTACAAAGAGTCACACAATCAAGCTTGACTATTTATTTGTTTCCCCAGAAGAACTGACAACACCATTTCTGGTCCTGTTGTAATAAGTGTGAGCCAACATCCTGTCTCAAATTGAACTGTGTTTTTGAAAGAGGGTCTGACCATGCAGTTCTGACTTTTCTGAACCTTTTATGTAGACCAGGGTGGCCATAAAGACACAAAGATCAACCTACCTCTGTCTCCAACATGCTGAGATTAAAGCTGTATTTGACCATGCCTGGTTCAGCTCAAATTATTGACATCCATTTCTTAGTGTCCTGGCTGATTTCTTCTGAGGCTCCATCTTCTGACTGAGAGACAGGATACCATCGGTATCTATGATGTAAATTTAAAACTGTTTTAATGGACATATAAGCCTTGATTACATTTGGGTCAATCAGTAGATTCTGAGAAATTTCCATGAGACTGAACCTTGAAGAAATGTTGTCTCTTTGGAATGTCTGCACTTGGTGCTATGGGAGAGCTTGCAGCTGCAGTCATCTTGGTTCTAAGACACTCTGACCAAACTTGGAGTTCTTTCTTTTGATTATGACTAACCAAGGTCAAATGGGACTGAGATTTGTGTAGCTTGTGTGATCTCATAAGCAGCAAGAGCAAAACAAACATGACAGCTGGAACCATTCTCACCCCCAATTAACCCTGTATGATGTTTGAATAAAATAACTAGAGAGAGCTAGCTAGGTGTCAGTCTTCCCCAAGAGGCTGGTGCCCTCAGTTCCTTCAGGAAATGAAGGCTAGCCTCTTTGTGAGTTTCTCTCTCTACTGTGGCACCTATGACCAAATTCAATCAAGTCCATCTGGAAACCATATGACCAAAACTCCTGCCCCACACCAAAAGTTCCAAGCCATCCTCCTGCATCAGCCCTCTTAAGTATCTAGCTAAAACAACTGATGAATGACAGAGCATCCAACTCAGCTATACATTCCAGGAATGAATGCACAGTTGTGACAATGTGTTTGTCACAAAGTCCTCAGGGGATAATTTTAGGAGAATCTATGTGCATGTCTAGTGTCAGGAACAGAGCAATGCCAAGGGACACACACTCAGAACCAAGTGCATCACATGCAAAGAAAACTCAGCCAGGTGTGTTGGTTTCATCCTATCACATGGAATGCTCAAGCAAGAGTGCTGGGAATTAGGGTTTTACATCAACCTTAGCTACAGATCAAGACCTTGCCCAAACACAAGTTAGAAACGAGTAGATAAATAGCTACTAAATTAATGAACAAAAACCTCATTTGGGGGAGTGGTTTAGTTAATGGGCTCTTGAGTTCCACTCTAGTTTTAGTTTTGTGGTTTTCCCAAAAGGAAATCATTCAGTCTAGACACTATCCAATCAATCCATTGAGATCTGCCTGTTTCTTACTCTGGAGTGATGAGATTAATATGTATGAAATGTAAACATGGGGATTTGTTCGTTTGCTTGTTCGTTTTGAGATTAAGGCTCTCTGTATACCACTGGCTATCCTGGATCTCTCAATGTAGACAGGCTGGCCTCATACTATTACTTTCTTTCTATTTTTCTTTCTTTTTTATTCAGGGGTATGAGGAGGTTTATTTTTGTTTCCTCAGAAGAAAAAAGTTAGGGAAACATTTATAACCCACATTAACTTGCAATTGGTCGTAACTCTTGTGGGAACAGCTGTTTAAAATGTTAGGTGCTCTAACCAGAATGAAGGTGTTCACTCCAGACCAAATGTTCATGGAAGATGCTTAAAGATTGCCTGTTTGTTTGTTTGCTTTTTTAAATCTGAGAGATGTGTAAGAATTTGCTGAGAGCCATCTTTCCAAGCAGCCCCTCACTCTTCTCTTTGGAGGATATGCCTCAACTATTCATCTAGTCAGCACTCAGACCACATGCTTCTCCTTCCTCTAAATCAACCCCATATCCAACCACTTGAGCTCTCCAAATCTTCATGGCCCTGCACCTAAAATACCTACTAAGATCCTATCTGTACTTTGGCTTTCACACCTTGTGAGCTGGGAAATCAGGCTCCTAGTAAAAAAGAGTTCCATTACTAGATTATGAGAGGCTAATCTTTTAGTCACCTCAACTTATAGGGTTTATTCAACTACATAAAGTACTCTTATGTCCAAAGAGGTACACATAAAGAAGCAAATTATGGTCAAGGATAAATGCATAGGTACAGATTGCTCCAGCAAGATGTCGTTATGGATGAGATGGACTGACAGGGCACTTCTTCCCCATTACATTCTTAGTCATTTGATTCTTGCCTACTTTTATCTCCAGCCCTGGCTAAACATCACATTTTCTAGTTGAAGCTCTCAAATGAACCTATCTCAAACACCTCCAGTTTACCAATGGCTTTTATGTAACTGGGTTTAACAAAACCTGTTTTTCTCTAAGCTTAAGTGAGCAAATTTACTTGAAGCAAACTATGAAGCTATGATGCATCTCACTCCAACTTTTGAAATCCCTAAGGGGACTTTGATGCTTTTCTTACCAAAATGGGATAAGTAATAATGGAAAACATGACAATCCAAGACTACTCATACCTTGTTACTGTTGCTCACAGGGGTCAAAGAGGATGTATTACTATCCTCTAACAAGAAAATTGTACTGACTCCTATTAGGATGGGGAAGGAATTATTAGGTTAGAAGTTTTGGGGGTTGGGGTAAGAGTTCTAATGTAGATAAATAAAATGGCCAGTAAAGAGCACAGGGAGGAAATGTAGATGACTGTATCTATAGGAAAAACTGGAGCATAACAAGCCAACACATAAATGAAGGAGAGGAATTAAAGGTTAATTTAATACTACAGGTAGGACACCTAGAGAGACCAATACAGAAATTTAAAACAAAGGCTAGCAATCATTAGTAAAAGGAAATACATATCTATTTTAGTGACACCAGGCTTAAACTAATGTTAAACAAGTAACCCCTGTGAACAGCACCATGGTTAAGATTTTAGCCTACTTTCCCAAACCACTTTACAATTTAGTAAGTCAACAGGCAATCAAATGTTGTACATCTGCCTGTGATCCTTAAATATATAAACAGACTGTGTAGTTAAGCCTGCATAGTTATAAATCTGTTTTGTTCTACTACAACCAGTCCACACACACCAACGGTTCTGCCTATACACCAGGACTGATCATGGCAAAGTTTAAAACTAGAGGGTGAAATTTGTTTCTTCAGACAGTGACTCTTCCAGAGGAAGTACTTTTCTCATGTATTTATTTTCATTAGCCACGATTCTGTAACCACTTTCTTTCTGCAATGGTGCTACAGTAGGACTGGACTGTTAAAATCCTGGACAGCTTCAAGTGCACTTTCATAGATACATTTGTTTTCACAGAAGCATGTAGTTTGGTGGCTGGAATTTTAAATATTATCTTTTGCATGAACAAGGCTATCTCATTAGATATGTCAGACCAGTCCCTACTCCAACACAAGCACAAGGCAGCAGTACATTTCTCATGCTGCCTTCTAAGTCGTGTATGTGGAAGAACTTTACAAACCCATCCCAGTCATTTTGTTTGACAAGTGAGTCCCGTTTCATCCACACAAGAACATTTCTGATACTTTCTGCTAATGGTTCAATGCACCTTTCTTGGCTTATACTCTTTCAGTGGCCACAAATGTATGAAAAGAAATAAGTCACAATCCAGCCCCAGTTTGTTATGCCATCTTTGAAAACAGACCGTCACTGGAGGAAAAAGCTTTATCATCATTTTCAGTATTTTTTCCAGTATAAGCCAAGAAATTTTTGGTTTTTCGAGACAGGGTTTTTCTCTGTGTAGGCCTGGCTGTCCTGGAACTCACTCTGTAGACCAGGCTAGCCTCGAACTCTAGAACTTGGAAATCCGCCTGCCTCTGCCTCCCAAGTGCTGGGATTAAAGGCGTGCGCCACCACTGCCAGGCTCTTTTTCTTTTTTTATTAAACATTTTCACTATTTACATTTCAAATGTTATCCACTTTTCGGGTCCCCCTCCCCCCACCCCTGGAATACTCCTATCCCATCAACTCACTCCCTACTCCTATGGGTGTTAGTATTCTGTGTAAACTCTACCTCCACAGTTACCTGGCAACAGCCAGGCAAGCTCCTTCTCACTCCCTACTCCTATGGGTGTTAGTATTCTGTCTAAACTCTACCTCCACAGCAACAGCCAGGCAAGCTCCTCCCCACAGTTACCTGGTAACAGCCAGGTAGGCCTGCCCACTGTAAAAGGGGCTTCCTGCCCCCACCTCACTCTCTTGATCCCTTGATCCCTCGCCTGCAGGTTCTCGCTGCCCCTTGCCCCTCTCCCTTATTTTCCCCCTCTTTCCACTTGGTTATGGCCTGCCTCCACTTCTCTCCTCTCTCTCTCTTCTCTCCGCCATTCCTCTGGTTTCTCTCCCCACCCTCCACCCTAAATAAAACCTCTCCCCTCATGGAACTGTCTGGTTTGCTGTTGTCTGTTCCAAGCTGCACCAAAAATCTAACAATGGGGTTTTTCCTCCACCCACCCACCCATTCCTACCTCCCTGCTCTGGCATTCCTGTAGACTGGGGTATGGGTGGCCTCTCCTTCCACTGATGCCCAACAAGGCCATCCTCTTCTACATATGCAGCTGAAGCACTGAGTCCCTCCATGTGTACTCCTTGGTTGGTAGTTTAATCCCTGGAAGATCTGGGAGTCTAGTTGTTTGATACTGTTGTTCTTCCTATGGGGTTGCAAACCCCTTTGGCTTCTTTAGTCCTTTCTCTAAAGCTCTCCACTTCCTCTTCTTTTTAATGTCCAGTTCCTGAAGCATGCTCTGGAAGACCATCTTGTGGTTGCACTCCAGGACATTGCCCAAGCCCCATAAGGTACTCCAGAGCCCTCTGTCCAGCCCTGCTGGCCTTCCCAAGAGGCTGCTTGTCCTTGGAGCTTGTCACATGCTCCCGCAGGTAGTGTGAGATTATCTCTAGTGACTGCAGGTACAATTCCTCATCCTCCTCCTCAGGCAGGGGAGAGGAGGGCAGGGAGCTGCAGGCACTGAAACTCTTTGCAGCTACTTCAGTTGGAGCAGTGCTGCCTGAAACCTGCTGAGCACTTCCTGGGCACAGACCTCCAGTTCCTACTCAGGAGACATGATGGCTTCGGCCTCCTACAGTGGCAAGGCAAGGAGGCCAAGCAACTTAAGCAGCCACTCCATTGCTAGCCCCACAGCAGTACAGGTTCAAGCTGCGCTTCTCCATGGGCCAAACGTGGTCAGATGCTTCAGGCTGCGGGGGAACAAGAGTGGGGGAGGCCTCAACTCCAAACTCAAGACAGGTGTGAGTCAGCAGTGAGGAAGGCTGTTTCCTGCCTCCACCTCCTCAAACTATTTTATAATGAGTGTTTATTTTATGAATGTGGGTGCCCTTGCATTTGGGGCATACATGTTTACAACTGAGAAACCTTCTTGGTGAGTTTTCCGTTATTGAGTATGAAGTGTTCTTCCCAGTCTCTCTTGCTTACTTTTGGTTGAAAAATTGCTAGTAGATATTAGACTGGTTTTTATATTTTCACTTTTGGCCCATTTGCTTTATAGCCTTTATTTTTCAGCCATCTACTCAGAAGTAATATCTGTCTTTGTTGCTCAGATGTGTTTCTTTTTTTTTTTTTTAAAGATTTATTTATTTTATTTATGAGTACACTATAGCTGTCTTCAGACACACCAGAAGAGGGCATAGAATCTCATTATGGGTGGTTGTGAGCCACCATGTGGTTGCTGGGATTTGAACTCAGGACCTCTGGAAGAGCAGTCAGTGCTCTTAACCGCTGAGCCATCTCTCCAGCCCTGTGTTTCTTATATACAGCAGGATGATGGGTTCTCTTTATACATCCAATCTGTGAGCCTGGGTTATTTTATTGGGGAAATTGAGTTCATTGATGTTGAGAGATATTAATGGCCAATATTTTCTAATTCCTGGTATATTTTTGGTGCTAGTATTGTAGGAATTCGGTTAAACTTAATTTTTAGTTAAAGTTAATTTTTAACTGCCCCAGTACACATCCTGGGAGGAGCACATTCCGTTGTCTGAGGACACCTACTGGATTACCCTGCAGGATTAACAATCAGAGGAAGAAGGGATTTACATTCCTCAGACCACAGGGAAGTGAACCCACCTGTGGGTGCTGAAAGACCAGAGCATGTAGACAGGCCAACCCTTGACACTTACAGACAAGGGAGGTCTTTGCTACCTCATTCCCCAAAGACTAATCAGTTTAAAAGTCTCATTGCTCTGCCAATCATATTGTGCCTAGTCACTGTTTCTCTAGTCCACCCCTTAAGCTGTATAAGGAGTTCTTCTTGCCTGCATGCAAAAGAACCCCAGTGCACTGGATTACTATTATCATTAAACCTCATGTTATTCCATCCCTGTGAGTTTCTGGGGGAGTGTGTCCCCTGGTTTTGGATTTTAGGGTCCAACAGTATATGTATGTGTGATTCACTTCTTTTGATTTTAGTGATGTGGAATCATTTATTCCTTATATTTTCTTGAGTATAGTTAACCGCTTTGTATTGGACTTTTCCTTCTAGTATCTTCTGACAAGCTTGCTCTTGGACATTTTTTTTCACCCAAGTAATTTCTCCTAGTATACCTAAGAGCTATCTGCAACTCATTATGTAG
>NW_021611593.1:0-13219 GCF_004785775.1 Grammomys surdaster | reverse complement strand
TCTCAGGAAAGCTGTTAGGCTTCTAGTTTTATTTTGCTTTTCTTTTAAATTTATGTATGGGAAGCTCAAACATGTGCATGGAAAACAACATGGATACACATATCATGGAAGAGTGAATGCTCATTTGTCCTTTTATGTTTTTTCCCTTGATCTCTACTAAAACAGAGACACATGTTCAGTTTACTGATTATCTGGCTCTCTGCCTCATCCCTCCCCTGGAAGATCCTGTAGCCCAAATCCAAACACTGTTGGACTTTTTAAAAAATTACTTAAGTATTTTATTTCTTTGTTTATTTTGGATTTTGGAGACAGGCTTCCTCTGTGAAGTCCTACTTGTCCTGGAACTCATTCAGTACATCAAGCTGGCCTCAAACTCAGAGATCCAGCCACCACTAACTTGGAGTGCTGGGATCAAAGGCTAGACCCACTACTGCTGCGTTCATACAAGGTTGTTGTTGTTTTCTGGTTTTTGGATTTTTCGTTTTTCAACACAGGGTTTCTCTGTATAGCACTGGCTGTCCTGGAACTCACTCTGTAGACCAGGCTGGCATTGAACTCAGTAATCTGCCTGCCTCTGCCTCCCAAGTGCTGAGATTAAAGGCATGTGCCACCACTGACCGGCTTCATACAAGGTTTTTATAAAGCACACATTAGGTCCTATGAAGAAATCCCCACCATGAGTGTAACGTACTAGATCTAAGTGTGCTCCTCTGCCTGCACCAGTGCAGTGGCTGCTGTCCTTCAGAGGCAAGTGCTGCTTGAGAGATGGAGTTGACTTTCTGGTCCATGCAAGTGTAGCAGGCCTGGGATTCCCTCCATCTAATGCAAGAGGCTAAGTCTCCTCTGCTCCCCTGGTCCACGGCCTCTTACATTCTAGCTGGTCCTTGGCTTGTTCCCATCCGACAAAGGTGGTGACTACCAGGAACCACTGCTTCTCCTTTGGATTCCTGACTTCACAAGAATCTACCCCAGAACAGACACTTACAAGATCCAGAGCATCACAGAGCCCAGGATTCCTGATATTGTGAGCGCCTTTCCTGAGTAACAGCCAAAGAAACCTGCAACTCTGAGAACCCAGGCGGATGCCTCAGAAGAAAAATTCAGTGGGGATACAGCCCCGTCCTTTTCCAGAGTGCTCCACTCTGGCGAAGAAGCACTGGACACTTAGACCTGTGGTGGGATTTGTTCCAGTGAATGCCAGCAACAGGCCATCAGAGACTGGTGAAGTGAACTCCGTACTTGGTTAAGTTTCATGGAGGGCATTCCTTGTCCACTAAGCTGCTTACTCCGTGGCTGCTGCCCACTGGCTTTTGGCAGCAGGGAGCCTTAGAGAGCAGCAGGTGCATTTCTGGGGATTTAGATGGAGGTCTTTTCCAAAAAAGATTTGTGTGCTTAATCCTCTCCATTCTCAGCAGAGGGCTATCTCAGTGCAGCCCTTCCTTCCATAATAAACACAGAGATTTGCCTTCGATGGTCCGTGTCATTTCTTAATTGTTTAATAAGTGATTTAAAGGGAATGTTCGGGTAGTGTCCTCCCGTTGTGGAAGGCACTGGTTTCAGCTGAGCTCTCCTACTTTCAGGATTCATGGAAAGGCCAGGGAGGGGGAACCGCGATTTCACCTTCAATGGGAAGGTGAGTCTGGATTTAGGCTTTTGGAATTTCTGGAAGATGAGATCTAGGGCGCTAGAGCTATGCCCTACCTACTGGCTACTCTATAGCCCTGTTTTCAGAGGTGGCCTGCGGGTTTTCGTCTGGCATGCACTTGTTGGGTGGGCAAGCAGCCAAAGATAGCAGCATGATGGCTCCTCACTGGCACTGTCTGGGTTTGAGCCCAGCCTTGGCATCCTAGAGAAATGGTTAGTGTGACTGTCCTCTTTTCCACATTGGTAGGCAGCTAGCTAGGAGCAGGAACCATGGAAGGAATTCTAGCCTGAAGCTAAAGGAGTCTATTGACCAATTGTCAATTCTGCTTGGGAGCTGCAGGCAGTATGACGACTTCCTTACACCAGGCGGTGCAGGGGCGCTGGCGTTCGGAATGGTGGTCATTGTTGATGGTAGTGATGGAAATTTAACTTCTCTGGACCAAGTTCCCTAGTAGCTGCTACTTGTCCGAAGGGCCAAGTTCTGCTTGGCTCTTCTCAGTAGTGTGGGTCTGAAATCCTATGTTGATTTCAAATCTCGTACACTATTTTGTTTCGTGATTTTGTACATGGTTGTGCTCTGCCCACCCCCTCAGGCACCTGACTCTGCCAG
Organism: Grammomys surdaster; assembly: GCF_004785775.1. Classification (NCBI taxonomy): domain Eukaryota; kingdom Metazoa; phylum Chordata; class Mammalia; order Rodentia; family Muridae; genus Grammomys; species Grammomys surdaster. The sequence goes on along the minus strand of NW_021611593.1, from coordinate 10,965 downwards.
TCTGGCTGCAGAGGACATTTCTGTGTGAATCCAGTTTCTGGAGCAATTACAGAGGAGATGAGATGTGATTGCCTGTGTTTCAGTTTGTTTCCTTGGTCTATTGGCCAACCAGTGTTTAAACTCTGAAAAATCGTCCAAGTCCTTTCTATAGGCAGATTTTGTGCTGTTGGACACTGCTAAAGTTACATATGCCAACTGACAATTGTTTTAAGAAGTGAGAAAAGGACACCATGAAGATGACAAATTCGGTGTGAACGCAACCCCCCAGCAGTGGCTTGCCTTTTGGTGCACCTACCATTTTCAGGGTCGGCAGGGACCAGGTTTGTTCCTCACTTCTTTCGTTTTGCTGCTGGAACTAGGCTCTGGCAGGCCGGCTTCAAAATATTGTTCGATATCTTGAGTTTACTGATTTCATTTGGTGGTCCCTCAGACAAAGGACCATTTTCAACTAGAAAATTTTGCCAATGCATCTGACCCCTCTATCCTCGAAGAATACAAAAATCCTAGGGCTGGAACCTACAGAAGGCCCCTCTGTCTGCTCCGGGGAACAGGCTGCTGTCCTCCTGAGGGAAATGCTGCTCAAGCAATGGAGCTGACTTTCTAGTCCCTGCATGGGAAGCAGGCTTAGGATCCTGCCCCTGCTCTGCAAGAAGGCCAGCCTTGTCTGCTCTCCAGCTTCTCAGAAGACCTTGGTCCAGGATGCTAAAAGGATGCCCTTTGCCCTGGCCTCGCTTTAGTCACTGGTTCTGATGAAGCCTCCAGATTATTGCTCTGGCATGCACTTGGTGAGGTGGGCAAGTGGCCGAGGAAGCCAGCCTGATGGCTTCTCAATTCGCACCTTGTGATGCTGGATAAGTCCCTGGTTAGTGAACCTGACAGCTTTTCCATATTGGTAGGAGGCACAGCAGGAGGAGAGGCCACTCAAAAATAGCTCATTTGCAGATTGTCAGCTCAGCCCAGTAGCTCTAGTTCAGTGACATTTCCAGGAGGGGGCGCTGCTTTGATAGGAATGCTCTTGCAGATTACCAATGGTCAGCACCCAAACTTTAGATTGGCTGATCCCAATAACTAGTCATGGCAACCTGTCAGCCAAGCCAAGATCTGCTAGGCTGTCAGCTGGCCCAGGCTGAATCCCACCGAGATTGCAGTCAGAACTAGACTTTGCTATGGAGGCTGTGGTGGGCTCCTTTGCAAACCCAGGGTCCAGAAGGGGTGGAGGACACACTCTCACCTTGCCATAGGTTCTAAATGATGGAATGGCATCTGATTTCTAAGATTTGTGGATTGCATGGCCAGAGCCTTAGGGAAAAGCACTTGTCAGTCTGCCAAGTTTCCTTAGGGGTCTGACTCCAGAAGTCACAAATTGTGTCTGTAGCAAATCACAGTCACAGTTGTGTTCATTTCATGTATGAGAAAATTTCCTTCTCTGTGGAAAGCCTTTCTTTCACACAAATTAAAAAAAAAAAAGATGTTGCCAGATTTTACCTGAACTACAACTTTTCAACTGAATCATTTTCAAAGCTCTATGTTAGGTTTTTATTTGTCTCTATGTTTTTTTTTTTTATATGCTGTATAGTTTCAATGCTGGACCAGGGTAGTGCAGCCAATATCTGGTAACTTTTATACTGATTTGTACAACTTTGAGATTACTGTTTAGTAAGAACATGGTTCTACACTTTTCTCTTTCCAAACACTTCCCATGTATATATCTTAGCTCTCCTTTAAATTTGTAGCCAATTTGTTCTCTAATTGCTCTTCCATGCATATTTTATATATAGATTTAATAAATATAACCTCCTTAATGTTTTTAAACTTGTTACTGATTCTTTGTGAATTGTACATTTACACTCACCTTCCCATTCCTCCACATCCTCCCTCTGCCCTAGAAAACCCCCTGCAAAGAAAATAAATATAAAAACAAATAAATGAATAAAAAACAACTGTCCATGCAGCTGAGTTGTGTCATGGTGTGTCACATAATATACTCTTTTCTTTAAACAGCTTTACCTTAAAATGTTATTGAAATGAGTCATTGTTCTGGTTTGAGGCCTCTGGCTTCTCCTACAGTAGCACTACAATATCCAATCTGGGACTCCCAGATAACACTTTAGCCCCTTTCTATGTGCGTTTACAGCTTTATCTATATGACTGTCATGACAGTATAGGAGGTCTCTATGCATATTTATAGTTTTGAATGTTATAACTCAAATAATGCTACATCTGGCTGCTAGTGCATTACCTGGTTTAATTTGGTGCTCTTGTTGGATGGAATTCTATTTTATCTCTCTAGGTGTTAAGCATCCATGGATGACTGAATACATTTGCATGCCCAATGTTCTTGGAGCCCAGAAAATGAACACATCCCAGATACTTAAAGAATGAATCCACTGCAGTCCTGTTTCTAAAGGCTAAGTGATATAACCAATGAAACCATCTTTTCCATTGGTGAAAGACTGAATGAAGAGGGTGTGGAATCAGATGTGCAACAATTATTGTCCTTCAAAAGAAGGATGAAGTCATATAGTATACAGAAGGACACTTGTGCCTATGGAAAGTCAAACCCAATAGATGACCAAGCGTCAAGACCACAGATATTCAATGTCTCTCATTTGTGATTCCAAGGCTTGCTAGATCCATGAAATCATGTTTTCTTTTTGTCACATGAGAGTAGCTGGGTAAAATGTATGGAGAAAAGTTGGCTAATGAATCTCAAGAATGATTGAGAGATAGGAACAGAAATAGCCAGAAAGAGAACATAGTTGCATGAAATTAATGATATGCATCTCCACATCATCTGAAACAAAAAATCTGGGAATATGTCTGCTACTTTTCTATGGCTGATATTGAACAGCATAATCAAATCAAAATCAAAGCAACTTATAAATGTTGGATTATGGGTTCAGAGGGTTAGACTCCATGATGGAAGAGGGAAGAAATGGCTGAGATTGCTCATGGACTCTTCCACCACAAGGAGAGAGAGAGAGAGAGAGAGAGAGAGAGAGAGAGAGAGAGAGAGAGAGAGAGAGAGAGAGAACACACAAAGAGTCACTTCCTTCCAAATAGATCACAACTCCTTATCTTTTCAAAACAGTTCAAACAACTAGGAAACAAACATTCAAATAGGAGCCCATGAGGACCTCCTTCCTTAAACCACCACAGAATGAATAAATGAAAATACATGGATGAATGAATGAAGAAATACATTTATAAAGAATGACAGAGCTTCCATGCTGATACTCTATCAATTAAAATCAGGGTGCATGAATTGGGAGGTGCAGAAGTTAGACCACCACATCTGGGTGTCCAGATCTTTCCTGAAGCTCTCTGAAGACTGAAATACCAGCATGTTCTCAGGTTAGATCTGGTTCCATGCCTAGAAAAAACAGGGCCTATGTCAAGAACTATTGGTCATTTTGGGTTTTGTTGTTGTTGTTGTTTATGGTTTTAAAACTTTTTGTTTTTTATTATTTTATATATTCACCATTGCTATCTTCAGACACACCAGAAGAGGGCATCAGTCCCCATTACAGATGGTTGTGAGGCACCATGTGGTTGCTGGGAATTGAACTCAGGACCTCTGAAAGAGCAGTCAGTGCTCTTAACCACTGAGTCATTTCTCCAGCCCAGTCAGTTTGTTTTCAAGTTCTAAAAATATGTGTATTTGCTTCCTGCCTATGCCCCCAAAGGCAAGAAAGGTTCCTCTGCTGGAGAGCTCCAGTGGGATGCAGTCCATCACAGCAGGGTAGGCACAGCAGCAGGAAGAAGAAGCCAGTTGTTCTCACAGCATAAGCAGGTAAGAAATACAAGAAGTGGGCCCAGGCTTTCAAACCTCTAATTTTGAATCTCAGGGAACTGACTCCACAGAAGGCATGGCAGCATGAGACAGAAGTATGATAGTCACACTACTCAAAGTTCATTTTATTTGTTGTTGTTTTATGTTTTTTTTTGTTTGTTTGTTTTTTTGTTTTTCAAGACAGGGATGTTTCTTTACAGCCCGGGATGTCCTGGAACTCACTCTGTAGACCTGGCAAGCCTCGAATTCAGAAATCCACCTGCCTCTGCCTCCCAAGTGCAGGGATTAAAGGCATGCACCACCAATGACCGGCTCGAAGTCCTTTCTTGAGTTATGTGACAGGAAGCAGCCCAGAGAAGCTTATGTGAGAGGATTTCACATGAGGCTCATTGGCTCTCCACTGAGCTCACCTCACTTCCTCTAGAGCCAGGAGTTCTCTTCAAGATGCCCTTTCTGAATGGCCTGCTGCAGCTCTGCTCTCAGCCTCCTTCTTTCCTCAAAGCTTCTTTGATCTCTGCTTGAATGGAGGACATTGCCATGAGAGTTCAAATTCTCCATATGAGATCATCAATGTCCTTAGGATCTGTTATCATACAGGTGGTATGCACTCTCACTTGCTGACCTCCCATACCTCTCTATTGTTGACTGTGTTCAGAACACCTATACAGTTCAAGAACACTATAGATCTTGGGACATCCAAATGCTACAGGAAACTATTCAGCTTTGATTTGTTTTAAGACATATCTTCTCTTGCACAGCTCATGTGGGAGATAGGATCTTAACGATAACTCCTGAATAAATCAATCACCTACAAAATAAAAATTAAAAGGATAAATTAAATTGAACAATAAAAAACATCCTAGGTAGATTTGCCTTTGTGAAAACTTATAAGCAGTATTTGGGGACCCCTGAAACAAGTTTCACAAAACCTAGAAATTCTGTAAGCACAAAATAAAGAAGTAAACCACCTCTCGAGTGAAGAAGTTGAGTATTTGAATACTTTATGTAAACTTGACTTTCTTTAAAAGATTATTTCATGATGTTTTAAATGTTATTTCCTTTTTAATGTTATATCCTAAAAATTGTTGTCCTTATAAAATATACCTAGAGTATATTAAAGTCATTTCATTACAGAAAATACTATTATAAATATATACTATTTTTTTAATTCCAGGATATTCAATATTTTAAAGAGACCCAGGTGTTCTTATTTTACATGTATGAGTGTTTTTCTGTATGCATATGGGTTCATATGTGTGCGCATGGTGCCCACAGAACCCACAAGGGTTCTTCAGACTCCCTGAGATGTGGGAGTCACCGTGTGTGTGATGGGAACCAATCCTGCATTCTCTGCAAAAGTTATTTGTACTCTAAGTCCTGAGCCTCTCTTACTAGCCCTGCAAGAGTGTTTGCATCTGACTTACTTGTTTATTTAATGCACACTGCTGTGCTGCATGCCTGTATGTCTGTGTACCAAATGTGTGCCTGGTACATGTGGTTCCCAAGAGAGGATTTCTCATCCCCTGGAACTCATGCAAGAGTATTCTCAACACACAGCTAACATATGAGTTTTAAAAGTCAAGGCTATGAATACAGGATATGAAAATAGATGTTTATCAAATATCTATATATTAAGCTTATGTTTTATTGCGCTAGTGTCCGAAGATAAAATTTTAGTGAATTTTAACATTGAAATTCGAGAGGATGTTCAGTTTGTAATTTTAGAGTCAATTGAAAGACTAATGTGGGGACTTCTGGGGGCTGGCTGTAAGCAAGAAGCACAATGCTACTCTCTGCTTCTTTCAGATGTATGCTTTCAATCATTTCTCTAAAGGAACAAAAAAGCAGAGTTTAGAATGAAAACATAAATCAGTCTTAGTGGTTTGGTGGCACATGACTCTGACCTAAGTATTCTGAGTTCAGAGAACAGCCTGATCTTCGTAATGCGTTTCAGGATACCCAGGGCTACATAGATCTCTCTCTCCCCCCCCCTCTCTCTGTGTCTTTCTCTCTGTCTCTCTCTCTCTCTGTGTATGTGTGTGTAAAAATTTTGGGGGAAGATGAACAAAAAATACTTTTAGATGGAAACCAAATGATTTTAGTCTAAATATCTTCCTAAAATAAAGGATTTTGAAAAAAGGGAAACAAAGAAAAGGACAGCACAGAGCCTTTGACTATGTTCAAAAATGCATATAGAATTATTAACTTGAAAGTAGGCTATGGGTAGGGTACAAAGATCATACCAGAGAAGAATATAGGGTATTACATCCAGAGAATTCTTTACAGGCACTAGTGCACTCCAGGTTCTATGGTCTTCTCTAGCCTAGTTTGACATCTACAAATGTGGTGGCAGGAAGGCATAAAATATCAATGTATTAATGTAAAGTAATCCTTCATGTAAAAAAATCAAAGCTTTAAACAAAAATCTAATCTGTTCAATAAAAGGTCAGTTTATGAGAGAAGAGTCAGTCATTTAACAAAAGAACAACAGCAAAACGCTCTACTCTACATTAAAACAGTTCCTTCTCATATAAATTCACCTTTTGCTCCAGCACTGCAGTCTCAGCAATGTGGCTGCCAACATGGAGACTGAACAAGGAGAACACCAATGGACTTGCAGACCTGCAGGTGGGAACCCATGAGGCCTCAGCCTTAGAGAAAATAACCTACTTAAAAACAAACATACAAACACACAAGTAAACAACAACAAACATCCAAGGCATCTTACAACTAGAGAACATGTTCAAAAGCCTAGAGACCTTTATGTCTGTCAAACATAATTGTTTCTTGAATTTGACAGGAATTCAGTCCCTAGTATATGAGGTCTTAGAAAGTACTTCTCTTCACACAATGGACACTACATTCACAGAATGGACCAACTTACATGGAAATAGATGTCTGATTAAAAGGATTGTTCAAACTTAAAGATGGAATTTCTAGAAAATAGATAGCATTTTAATTAAAGGATGGACTTTTATTCAAAGGTTTACTCTCCTTAAACAATGATAGGTTTGAAGAAGACTATGCAGCCTATATTTAAAGATCTGATTTATTTAGTGCATGGACAGCTGGCTCGGCCCTTACCCACTTGTCCTGGTCTTGGCTTAACCATCACCCACTACTCCCTATTGTCTGGTGTTCTCTCCATAGAGGGATCTCAGGGCTTCCATCCAGAAGACAGAAAAGAAATTCTGTTGACAGGTCAAACTCTGAACCTCAGAGGCCAGTGTAGAATGAATCATTTGATTCCTCTCCTCAAACTTCAGTAATACTAAGCCCTCAGTACATGTTTCTTAGCAAATATATGGATATGGGTTTTCTCAGGTGTAAAATATTGTACCACAATAATTTTTGCTTCCTATCGAAATTAATCTTTCCTCCAGAGACATCTCCAGGCTGTACCATGAGCATTTCCTTTGTTCCTTCATCTCTAGTCCCATTGAAAATCCCATTCAACTCAACTTCATCTTTTTTGGATGAACCTGACACCCACCAGAGAAGGAAAGACAGGAGATCCATCTTGGGATCTCCTCAATGACCTCCAATTCTTTCTCTCCTATCCCTGGTACCTTTCTTGGGGAAAAACACTTTCTCACCCTGATGGGCAACCAACAATAGGCCAAAGTAATGATATCATCAAAGTCAAACTTCTTTTCCTGGAGTTACAGGAATGTCGGTGAGCAGTTTACTGAGAGGAGTAAGGGTGAGAGGACTTACTTTCATGGACAGAAATGACCCAAAGCCTACCCTAGCATGGGTGTTGGCTTACAAAACTGGATACATGGGACTCTCTGCACATCCTGCAGAGAGACAGGAATCCTGACAGGTTGACCATGGAAATCCACATCCTCAGCTTGGGGTAGTGACCAAGCCAGCTCAGTCAGTCAACATGGGCTCAAGTGAGGGAGTGAGGATTGAGAAAGAAAAACATGTAGACAAAATTATAACATGACTCCAGGTAGTACTGAGGCTGAGGCAGCTTTATTTCTCAACAGCCTGCTGTTATACCATTCTAGGAAGATCCAAAACACATGGTCAGTTGTTAGATCAAAGACAAAATAATTAATCGAATTGTTAAACAAGGAGAGCATACACGATAGTAATTCAGTAAAGTAGTAAGCAGAGAGATCACATAAAGTAGTAATTCAGCAAAGCAGTAAACGAAGCCCCATGGTGACTGTTTCTAATATTCTTATCAGAGCCTACTTCCTTGTTTGAGTCAAGTGACAAATGCCAAATTTCTAGAAGCTGCAACAAAAGCTCTCAACAGAATAGAGAACACAGATGGCACTAGAGGGAAAGGGTGGGCTGCAGAGTGAGAGTTACTAACTTCCCAGGCGTTGTCTTGTGCAGGTGAAATCCCAGGAGAAAGATCAGAGCTGACTCTCCCAGTTCCTGAGCACTGTTTTAAAAACCTACTTTCTTTTAACCTCTACAAATGCAGCAAGACTTGTTATTCAGACCGGTCCATCACTCAGTCCTTCCTTCCTTCCTTCCTTCCTTCCTTCCTTCCTTCCTTCCTTCCTTCCTTCCTTCCTTCCTTTCCCTTTTCCTTCCTTCCTTCCTTCCTTTCTTCTTCATTCCTTTCTTCCTTCCTTCTTTCCCTCCTCCACCCTTTCCTCTTTCATTTATTTGTGCCTGTTACTGTATAACCTCATCTGACCTAGAATTCTCTGTGTAAATTAGGCCGGCCTTGAACACACAGGGATCTACACGTCTGAGTGAACATGCCTACCTAAGATCCATTTTCTACTGAGAGGTTCAAATTTCAGGTAGACCATAAGCTGAACTAAGGCTTATAAAATGTGAGGCTTTTTAAAGACTGGAAGCACAAAAATGACACTGTCTCAAGGCCAGGTGCTGAGTTTTCTGTGTCAGGGCTAGCAGTGCCTTGAACTTCCCCCTTAGCCACTCCTGTTTCTCCAGGGGCATTCACTTGTGATGCAGAAATTTGCTCTGGGAATTTCTAAAAATAGAAAGATTCTCCTGTGTAGAAGTCGTGGCACAGGCCTGTCATCCCCATAATAGAGAGGCAATGCAAAGGGAATCTGAGTTCAGGGCTAGCCTATTCTGTACAGAATGAAGAAAGGATAAATTTAAAGTTGCAGGTTGTCCCAGATTAATTTGGAGGGGAAGCATCTTGGTAGAGCAGTTGTCCTCCATGTTGATTGAGCAGTAGGTTATCACTAAGTTTTCAGAGTTCTTCCCTGGGTGCTGGTTATCTTGTTACCACACAGCACTCATGAGAATCAGGATATCTAAGTTCCCCTGAAGACTTCCTTTAAAACAAACTATCAGTCCTGTAACCAACAGCAGGAAACAGTAGTGTATCCTCATCTGTGTCTACAACACACTTTGTCTTTTACCTTGAACCATTTCAACAAGAACACAAATTTCCAGCTTTTTAACACTTTTATTAAAAAAGCTGTAAACAATTAAAGAAACAAACAAATGAGGAAAATCAGATGGCTGTAAAGAGACAGTTTCTTTGTGTGACAGCCATTTGCTGTCATAGAAGAAGCTGACAGAAGATTCCCTAACTGGAAGTCTTAGGAAGCATCAGGGCTCTTGGGCACCAAACAGAGTTCTGGGTGGCCTTTTTACTTACTCTTCTGGCCAAAAGCCCTTTGAAGCCATGTGCAGATGCTGAGGTGCCTGGGACAGTTAGGAGCAGGATCCTTATTAAGGGAGACTCCATCAATACATGTCTCAAGTTCTAGCCCTTTCTCCTTGAGCAAGCTTGTTGAGGGTTCTTCTGGCTTCTCTATATCTTTGCAGGTATCATTGTCAACATCTCCTGGGAACACTTGTGTCTCCCTCTGACTCTCACTCTGGAAAATCTCTGTACCCCTCTTCATGGCACAATTCAATCTGTGGTAGTATCTCAGGTAGTCCAAGCTCTCAAATACACAAAATGAGTACAGATCCCAATCAAAAATACAGCCATCCTCAGAGCAGTGGCTTGATTCTCTACAGATACAACATGGCTCAGAATTTGAACATCTTGTACTTGGGACTGGCAAAACATGTTCAATTAGCAGTGCATGTTCTTCAGAATCTGATATTTCCTTGACAAAACTGGAACAGAACTCCATCATCTTCTTGGCTTTATCCATGGAATGCTGAGGGCAAGTCCTTGACCTTCTGATTCAGAGAAGACCCCAGTTAGTTAAAAATACTCTGCGTTTTTAGCCCCTCCCAGCCATTACAGTATGGGAAGCTTGGTTTTAAACCCACAATCCGAGCATCTATTTGCATTGTCTAAAGAGTCAAGAGTCTGTCCAGTCTGGTGGCAAAAGCCTTTCATTTCAGAACCTGAGGGAAACAAGCAAATCAGGCATAGAAGCAGAGGCAGGTGAATCTCTGAGCTCAAAGCCAGCCTGCTTGTCAGAAGTAGATTCAGGACAGCTAGAACAACACAAGAAAATCTAGTGTCAAAAAACAAAATAAGTAAACAAAAAAGGAGTGAAGCTTCCCAAAGTAAGAACTTATCACACTGGATGTAATTGTCTAGAGTTAAATATTATAGGCAACTGATTGAGAGGCAAATGGAAAAGTGTTAAAGGCCCAGCAAATCAATCTGGGGTGCCTGGCTTAGAGAGTAAAGATCAAATATAATGATTTTTTACTCACTCACTCCTCGGGCATCTGAAGCCTCCACCTTACACAAACCAGAAATTTGGCTCCTTGGCACAAACTGTGCACTCACAGCAGGAGGACTTACATAGCTACCTCGGTTTATAGCAGAGTCTCACAGTTTCTCTGTGACAGTTTTTCAGTCTTACTACATTAATACAACAGAGGTTGCGTAAAACTTGAATATCATGAGGCAGAGTCTGCCTCAGGCAGTGGGTTCCCAATTTTTGTTTTGTTTTATTTTGTTTGGGAGGAGGAGTGAAGTGTTTTTAGTCTACCCAGTCTGGGTCGGTCATGGAGCTTGCTGCTCCAGAACTCGGCAAACCCAAGAAGGGAAAGGGATGATAAGGACAAGAAGAAATTATAATTATTTTGTTCTTAAAAACTCAGACCAAACGTTGCCTCCACAAGGTGAGCACTTTCGCAAAAATTTAAAAAGGGAATCAAGGCCTACCATGCTGAGCCTATCCAGAAGCACCTAGAAGGGCACGCGCTAAGGGAGGGAGCTCTAGGGGACTGCTGTGGAAAGGACTGAG
>NW_021611592.1:5000-10196 GCF_004785775.1 Grammomys surdaster | reverse complement strand
AAACAAACAGAAGCCTGAGTTAAAGGAAGCCCAGTGATAGGGCCAACTTGAGATCCATTTCAAGGAGATACTCCAAAGTCTGACACTATTATTGATGCTATGGTTTGCTCATAGACAGGAGCCTAGCATGGTTGCCCTCTGAGAAGCCCTAAAAGCATCTGAATGAGACAAAAGCAGATATTTACACTAATGGATAGAAACCAGGGAACCCTGGTGCTGAATTAGGGAAAAGCTGGAACAAACTGACTGGTAGAGCAACCTCATAGGAAGACTAGCTTTCTCAACTAACATGTCCACCCTTAGATCTCTCAGGCACTTGGACAACAACCAGGTAGTATATATGAGCTGAAATAATAGCCCTCTACAAATATACAGCAGAAGACTGTGTAGTCTGGTCTTAATGAATGAAGAAGCATCTATCCCTCCAGAGACTTGAGGTCACAGGGAGTGGGAAGGTATGGTAGTGTGGGGTGGTAGAGTTTGATACATTCTCTTTGAGATAGGGGAGAGAGGCATGGGATGAGGAACAGTCAAAAGGAAGACCGGGAGGTGGATAAGAACTGGACAGTAAAAAAAAAATTAAAGAATAATAATTAAAATAGTTTCAAATTAATAAAAACATAAAAGAAGAATTAATCTGGAAGATTTGTGATATAATTTATGCCCTGCTTACACCAATGAACGTATATAATCATTAATGATTCCTGCAATCTGAATTCACCGAAAATCTTGTCTTAATCCCTTTTTTGTTTATGTTTTAAAACACTGTATACAAGTCAACATATCAAACAAAGGTTTAATTTGATTTGTAGCTCTAGATTGCTATAAGATGATAGAACATCAGGGCAGCAAGCAATCATGCTAACCAGGGAAAGTGAAGATCGTGAAGTTATCAACAAGAAAGAAGTAGAGTTAGGCAACTCTGTGAATGGTGTAAATCATTTCAGGTCTTAAGCCTGCCTTCATGGACATATTTTGTCCAACAGAGACAACACTCCCAAATTCTTCTCAAATAGTTTCACCACTGTTTCCAGCTTCACTCTTTCTTCCTCAAGAACATCCTCCATGCAAAAAAAGACTCCACAGTACAAGGCTGAAGGCCAAGTCCTGACTAACAATCTGTCATGTCTTTTTCATAGGAGCATTCTTCAGGGTACTGGGGTCTTGGGGCAGCTCCTGTGCTTTCTGTCTGCTCCATGATGTGCATGTCCCAGATACAATCTAGGGAGCTTCCAACTCCTTAGCAATAATTTGGACTCTCAAAGGCATCTGATGGTATGAGCTTAGCAGTTATCAGGTTCTTTGCATTTCTGGTTGTCATCCAGTGATCTATCTTTCTGATTCTTTACTGATTCTTTCCACCAAGAAAATCCTACCTAGTCCAGGGGATAATGTCTACATCATATAAATGACTAAAACTACCAGATAATACAGGTCTAAAAGCAGTTCAAAGAAAAGAAGTTATTCTTATAAGAATAAATAAATGAGATTTAAAAAGGCATAGCACAGAATAAATGTCTCTCTTCACCAATGTAACAAAATTTAATGTCAGAAGGAGAATTATCCTCATGTATTATGGATACATTCAGGATAAATTATGTGTTCACATTTGTGACTATGTTGCTATTTGCACCAGGTTTCATGTATACAGATGCATAGAATGTGAGATTGTCAATGTGCATGGATCTGATATCAAGTACATTTGCTTCAAACAAAATATATACTAATGATTTCAAGAGCTGAAATGGACAAAATTGGTAATTCTTCCATCACATTTAGAAAAATTTTAGATCTTTATCAGACAAGTCTAATTCTCAGCAACTATTGTCTCAGAGAGAATCTGTACACAGCATGTGTAAGTACAAACACAGACACTTGGGATAATACAGCAGACCTGAGTCTGATCTGTTAACATAAGAGTATGTGATGCTGTTTATATTTCATATTTTAAAAGGCATGACATAACTACATATAACTGTCATCATTCTCAGTGACATAAAGACCCTTGCATCTTCTCTGAGCACTGTCTTATCACACAGTTCCATCCAGAGCTTGCTATATAGCAAGAGGCGATGCAAATAGAGACTTCTGCCACTCAATAAAACCATCCCAGTGCTGAGCCTCACCTGTGGCAGAGGAACTCAGCACTGGATTCCAGTCAGGTCACTCATTCAACGATTAGCACTGAAAACAGGCTACTCACTATGGAGTTAGGCTTAGGTGTGTTTTCCTTGCTGCTCTTTTAAAAGAGTCTCAGAGAAGAGACTTTGTTTGTTTAAAGGGACATGCATAAGAGAAACAGTGGATATATTTGACAGTTTTCTGACTATGATTCTCTGTGTTTCCAGGCATACAGGGTGATGTGCAGCTGGTAGAATCTGGAGTTTGCTTGGTCAGGCTAGAAGGTCCATTAAACTCTCATGTGAAGTCTCTGGAATCACCTTCAGTAATTACTGAATGAACTAGATTCTCTAAGTCCCAGGGAAGGGTCTAGAGTGGTTAGCAGATATTAAAAATGGTGGTACTGCAAGACACTATGCAGAGTCTGTGAAGGGCAGAATTGCCATCTTTGGAGACAATTCTAAGAACTTATTGCATCTCCAAATGAACAATCTGAGAAATGAGGACAATGCCATGTATTACTGTGCAATTGACACAGTGAGGAAATGGAACTGTGAGCTCAGGCACAAAACTCTCCAGAAGGTTTTGATGGCCAGCAGGGGGCCCTCGTATACAGGGAACTCCAGATCTAAAGAAGTAGAGGATTGTGGATGGTAAGATATTCTGTGTCTAAGCGGTCTCAAATAATAATTCATACTTTTCATTAAAGCTCTACAGAGGCATGCATTCTAATCATTTTTTGAATGATCAAATATCTAAAGAAATATGTCTATCATTCTGATGCACATATTTAAATATATGACACAGTCTGTTCTGAACAAAATTCAGAGCATTAACAGGGCAGGTGTGACTCACCTGAAGGCATCAGGATCACAGGGTGAGGATAAAAAAGGAACCATCAAGTTCTTTTAAAACAAATGAAGATGTGTGTGTGTGTGTGTGTGTGTGTGTGTGTGTGTGTGTGTGGATTGGTTATAGGATTTCTCTAATGATTAAAACCAAAGACAGGGATTCCAGGTACACCTGTGAGAATACTGGTCGAGACGAGTTATATGACCTTGAGTAATAGTCTGAGAAATACATCCAAGGGTATGATATTGTAAGAATATTTGGTTTCAAATAGTAATATTCTCTACAGAATCACCAATGTTAAATACCACAATCAGCTCAATTGTATTCAGCCTTCTTTTGTGCCAGGGATTCACGTGCAAGAGCTTAACTCTCTGGGCTGCAGGAAATACATTTCTCATTCCTGAGGCTCAGGAGTTTGTCATTCCTTTAGTTAAGTGATTAAACAAGTGTTCTCAGTGAAACATTCTAGCATAACCAATGAGTAACTGATGAATGCAAACAGTAGACTAAATCTAGGCACTGTGTGTTCCAAGTGCTGTTAAGAATATAAGATGAGGCCCTGTAGTGGTGGCACACGTCTTTAATCCCAGCCCTTGGTGGCAGAGACAAGCAGATTTCTGAGTTTGAGGCCAGTCTGGTCTACGGAGTAAGTTCCAGGACAGCCAGGGCTATTCAGAGAAACCCTGTCTTGAAAAAACAAAAACAAAAACAAAAAACAAAAAACAAAAACAAACAAAACAAAAAAAAGAATATAAGTTGAATGTTTAGAAGTGTGTGAAGGATCATAGGTAAAATGATGTCTTTGCTGTGGAAGCTAAAGAAATAGCCAAAAACTCATGTAAGTTCCTTTGAACATAATAAATAAACTGACACTTTTCTCACTGATTCATTAGTGCATTTGATGGTCTTCATTTTCCATAAGGCTTCATACAAACTTGTTTAAAAGTTCCTGAATAAGTTCCTCAGAACAAAACTTATTTATGGTGTTTAATGATACACCAGTAAATAGTCTCATTGTTTCATGACCTGCACATACCTCCCATTGTGGACAAGGATAGAACTCTCATCCTTAGGGAGCCAGAGAAGTGTAAAGATGGGTGATTTCCTGTAAGTGTTGCTGTCTCCCTCCTGCAGGTAATCTTACTTCTCATTGATCATTCTAACATTCAGTAATTTTTCTTTTGGTTGGCAGGAGCAAAAACTCACCATGAAAAATGATGGAAGTGTAATCAGGGAGATTATAAAATCTATTGGTTCAGTACAATTATAACTAGACTCATCCTCACCCAGAGATCATTTTTCTGCTTTTAAGACAATTCAGAGACATTCCTGGGATCCAAATCATAGGAGCACTTGAGACCCTATTCATTCTAAATCAGATATCTTGTCAAAAGACCTGTCATTATAAAGAAACACACTATGATCTAGAAGATCACAACACTTTCCACACCACACAGTCATTGTAGTGTTTGTAATTCTGTTTTTATGCTTCTCAGACACTGAAAATGACAGAGCATTGAAAAATTCTCTGTAGACAATCATGAACTGAAAGGACTGTAATGGATCAGAAAGAGAGCATTGCACATGCGATATAGAGTGAGATTGGATAGAAAAGATGGTCTAGTGGGTTATTTACTGATTTATCTGCACAGCCCAGAGAATTCTGCCCTCAACCTTTGAAAGGCCAAGAATGAATTGATTCAACAGGATGATAGCAGTCATACTTTGAAAAATATTATAATTTCTTTGTGTAATAGAAAAATAAGCATAAAACATATGCATACTAAATACTTTTTCAAGTTTTCAACATCATCTATCAAGAGAATGTAAATAAATACATTAATTTGAGATGTCATCTAATCCAGGCAACAATGATATTTATTGAGAAAATAAGTGAAACCAAATGATAATGAAAAATTGGTGAAAGGGAATATACAGTGCATGGTCTGCATTGTATTTCCTGTGAAATTCTGACTGGAAATTCCGCCAAATTAAAAAAAATGGTGTCATGTAACTGGCCTATAACACTCCTGTGCATAAAGCTCAGGACTCCATATCTGAAAGATAGGATGTCATCTGTGCAACAAGAGTGTATATCAAGTTTTAGGATAGACAGAAACACATATTCTGGGTGAGAAAAGAGAAGAACACTAAGAACAATATGTACTTACTAATAAGAAAGGAAGATATCAGGAAAATAGTCATGAAAGGAAGGTTAGCATT
>NW_021611591.1:0-17111 GCF_004785775.1 Grammomys surdaster | reverse complement strand
GTAGGTCATGCCTACATTTTATCAATCATCCAGCATAAAACCTATAGCCTGTGAGTCATCCACAGGTAACACAGAGCTTATCAAAAATCTGTCCCCCCTCTGCACAGAGTTATTAAATTAACAGGCTGGCAAGCCAAGGACCGGTAAGATTCTGCACAGAGCCTTACCAACCTAAGACAGAAATGCATTGCTTTTGATAATGCATATTCTATGACAGAAAGGCATTCTTGTCAAAATGACCTAAGATGGGCTCAGTCTTGTTAATGAAATAAAAAAGGAGGAGAGTAGGAGAGCCTTTGGGGCTGCTTGGCAAGAATTTGACATGGGCCAAGGACAAAGAAATGGGCTGCTTGGCAGGAATATGACATTGGCCAAGGACAAGGAAGTAGGCTTCAGGCAGGAATCTGACATTAGGCTAGAATAAATAAGTAATTTCAGGCAGGAATCTAAATTTTAGGCAACAACAAGGAAGTAGGCTTCAGACATGAAAATGACCTAGGGCTAGGACAGGGAAGTAGGCTCAGATACTTTGGTAATCCTGATAAGCCCTTAGAAACCATGATCTCGGGAGTGTTCACAGAATTTTGTTTATTGCCTTGCTTTTTCTTTGACTACTTGTATTTATTGTATTGCTTGTTCCTTGACTATTTGCATCTATTTTATTGCTAGACCCTCAATCTAGAACTGACCTTAATACATCCATGTAATCAAAATAGTATAAAAGCATAAAGAAGGAGGGAGGATAGCATAGGGGGATCCATGGAGGGGAAATGGGGAAAGGGGATAACATCTGTATTGTAAATAAATAAAATATCCAATAAAAAAAGAATGAAATAAAAAAATTTAAAAATCTGCCCAACAACCCCAACAGCCTGTTAATTATTCACAGAAAAACCCCACAGCCTGGCAATCATCCATAATAAATGTCCAAGTCCTGTCAAATGTCCACCCCTAGCCTGTCAATCATCTATAAGCAACTCACAACACCTGTAAGTCATCCAGAAGAAATTATCACAGCCTGTCAGTCATCGACAGGAAACTCCCACAGCTTGTCATTCATTCATATGAGGTGCCAACTGCCTGTCAGTCACCCTCAGAAAATGCCCACAGCCTGTCCATCATGCATAAAAATTGGGTCATAGTCTGTTACTCATTCACAGAACATTTCCACAACCTACCAATCTTACATACAAAGCACTCAAAACCTGTCAGTCATCCATTGGAAATTCCCATAGCCCATCAATCATCCAATGGAAACACCCACAGCCTGTCAATCTTTCATAGGATATCTCATAGCTTGCCAATCATTCACAGGTAATGCCAACAGCCTGTCAATCATTCACAGAAAACACATACCAACCCTGTCACTCATCCAAAGGACAAGCCCACACCTTTTTTGGGGGGATATTTAATTTACATTTCAGATGTTATTTCCTTACCACATTTCCCCCCACCCCCAGCCCAGGAACCCCCTATCCCATCCCCTGTCCTCCTGTTTCTATGAGGATGTGCCCCCACATATGCCCCCACTCCCACCTCCCCACCCTTGAATTCCCCCCCAATGGGCATCCAGCCTTCATGGGACCAAGGATCTCCTCTCCCATCTATGCCCTACAAGGTCATCCTCCCCTACATATACAGCTGGAGCCATGGGTCTCTCCCTATGTGCTCCCAGGCTGGTGGTTTAGACTCTGGGAGCTCTCATTGGTTGATATTGTTGCTCTCCTCATGAGGCCACAAACCCTTTCAGCTCCTTCAGTCTTTCTCTAACTCCTCCATTGGGAGCTGCTTGATCAGTTCAATGGTTGGCTGGGGCATCTGCCTCTGAATATGTCAGAGTCTTGCAGACCTCTAAGTAGACAACTATATCAAGCTTGTGTCAGCATGCACTTCCTGACATCCACATCAGTGTCTACCTTTGGTGACTGCACATGGGATGGATACCCAGGTAGAATGGTCTCCAGATGGCCCCTCCTTCAGTTTCTGTCCCACACTTTGTCTCCATATTTGCTCCCTTGAGAATTTTGTTACTCCTTCTAAGAAGGACCAAAGCATCCACACTTGGTCTAACTTTTTCATGAGCTTCATGTTGTCTGTGAGTTGAATCTTGGGTATTTCAAGCTTCTGGGCTAATATCCAATTATCAGTGAGTGAATACCATGTGTGTTCTTTTGTGATTGGGTTACCTCACTCAGAATGATGTTTTCTAGTTCCATTCATTTACCTAAGAATTTCTCAAATTCATTGTTTTTAATAGCTGAGTAATACTCCATTGTGTAAATGTACCACATTTTTTGTATCCGTTCCTCTGTTGAAGGACATCTGGGTTCTTTCCAGCTTCTGGCTATTATAAATAAGGCTGCTATGAACATAGTGGAGCATATGTCCTTGCTATATGTTAGAGCATCTCCTGGGTATATCCCCAGGAGTGTTATAGCTAGGTCCTCAGGTAATGCTATGTCCAATTTTCTGAGGAACCGCCACATTGATTTCCAAAGTGGTTGCACCATCTTGCAGTCCCACCAACAATGGAGGAGTGTTCCTCTTTCTCCACGCCCTTGCCAGCATCTACTATCACCTGAGTGTTTGATCTTAGCCATTCTGACTGGTGTGAGGTGGAATCTCAGGGTTGTTTTGATTTGCATTTCCCTGATAACATAGGATGTTGAACATTTCTTTAGGTGCTTCTTGGCCATTTGAGTTTCCTCAGTTGAGAATTCTTTCTTTAGTTCTATACGCCATTTTTAATAGGGTTATTGGTTGTCTGGAGTCTAATTTCTTGAGTTCTTTCTGTATATTGGATATTAACCCTCTATCAGATGTGGGATTGGTAAACATCTTTTCCCAATCTGTTGGTTGCTGTTTTGTCCTATTGACAGTGTCCTCTGCCTTACAAAAAAATTGCAATTTTATGAGGTCCCATTTGTCAATCCTTGAACTTCGAACATAAGCCATTGGTGTTATGTTCAGGAACTTTTTCCTTGTGCCCAAGTACTCAAGGTTCTTCCCCACCTTGTCTTCTTTTAGTTTCTGTGTATCTGGTTTTATGTGAAGGTTCTTTATCCACTTGGAATTGTGCTTTGTACAAGGGCATAAGAATGGATCGATTTGCATTCTTCTACATGCTGACCTCCAGTTGAACCAGCACCATTTCACATGGAGGGACCCATAGCTCCAGCTGTATATGTAGTGCAAGATGGCCTTGTCAGGTATTGGTAGGTGAGGAGGTCTTTGATGCTGTGATGGATGGATGCCCCAGTGTGGGGGAATTGGAGAACAGAAAGGGGGTAGTGAGTCAGGATCGGGCATACTCTCAGAGAAGCAGCAGGAGTAGGGACAGGACTAGAGGTTTCTGGGGTGAGAATGGGTTAAGAGGATAACATCTGAAATGTATATAAATAAAGTATCCAAGAAAAAACATAAAACATCAAACAACAACACAAAAACAAACAAACAATACAAAACAAAACTAGTTAGTGAATGGTCTGATCCATGACATCACAGTGGTTGAAGATCAGGCTTCAACTGCCTTTTGGGGACATTTTTTAATTAATTATTTTATCTTACTTTATTTTTACCTAGTCACTTTACTTCCCACTCACTGCCCCCTTCCCAGTCACTCACTTGCACAATCCTTCCCTCACTTCAAACCTCCTCAGCCTGATAAGTCAGTGGATAAAACATTGAAGCAATCACTTGTCACTGGTGCTGTGAATGGACATGAGTCAGAGACAAATATTGTCTCAGGGAGTCTATTCTTCCTCAATCATGATACAACCACAAAATCGTTTCATGAATTAAAGATTGCCTGCTATTGGTCTTTAATTGTGTATCACAACAAAACCACCATATGTTGTTGGAGAACTCTGTTATTAAGGTAGCAGTTCCCCATGACTATATAGCTTTCTAAACTCCACGCAAAAGGGGGAGATTCCTTTTTGCAACAAGTCTTCCCTATATCTATCTGCCTGTCTTAGCCTGAGAAATGTCTCTAAGCACAGGTGGCTGGCCTTGGCTAACCATGTCTGAATAGTGACCTTGTATAGAGCTTTCTGCAGTGCTGCATATCTCAGCATACACATGCAGCTCTGCCTTCCTGACCACGTGATAAGTAGGGGCTCTGTTATAAACAATCACCCCTTCGAGCTCATTTCATGCCATGAAAAATGAACTTTTTCTACACTTACCCCTAAAAACCCTAACATGCCCTCCCCTGAAACAATACACTCTTCTTGCTGCAGCAGTCTGTGAAGGTCATCCTGTCATCCCACAGAGGTCTGATCCCTGCTCTCTGCCTCTACTCTTTTTGTCCTCTCAAGATGGTAACCAACAGTGTCCAAGGAGAAAAGGAAGGGCAAAATAAGTGAATGACAAGGGGGATGTACGTCTATACCTGTAAGCCTTTACTGATTCTCCAAATGCCTCTCAGGACCTCTTTTTGTTTGAGACAGTTATATTTTTGATCTTCTATATTCATCTCTGGGTCTTTAATATTTCCTTTATCTACTAAGTTTTATTTTCTGACTTCATGTCAGACAGAACCTGGCAGCTTCTCCTAGTTCATGGATTTAAACATCTGTCCATAGAATATCATGTGTGCTTCAAGTTCAGGTATGTAGACTTAGAGTACCATGTATTGTCCAAGCTCAGGTATGTGGACAGAGATGCAGACACTCACATGTAGGTGCTTGTATTATGAATGCTAACTATATTCCCCCAAAACTGTTCCTAGGAGAGTGTCTGCATGGAGCTTCTGGGAACCTGCTCCCAGTTGGTTCTGACTGGTAAACAAAGATAACACCAATAGTTGGGCAGGGCAGGCAGAGGGCAGACTTTAGATTTTCCAGCCTTGAGACTGGGAAGGGGAAGGAGATCCACCATGCCAGGAGGGTGTGGAAGAGAGGAGAGATGCCATGTCTGAGAACTGTGCGGGACAGAGAATCATAGCCATCAAGTGAAGGAGCCAGGAGAGCAGAGCCCAGAGTGGGCAGCCCTCTGGATCCAGAACAGCCAAGATTTAAAATGGAGTCTAGTAAGTGAAAACTCGGGATTATTGTCGGGGTTAGGGGCGGGCTGGATCAACTGTGTGGAGATTAGGCAGTGGCCCAGCTATTGTGCTGATTAAGGCATCTCAAAAATAAAGCCTTTGTGTGTGTCTTTCATTCAGGAATGTAAAACATTGCAGCAGTAGAGAACCTGCCTCTTGGACTTGTTTGTTAAATGTTAGTTCTACACTCAAACTGTTCAAAACATTGGTGTGTATGTGTCCATGGCCACCTGTGAGCACATTCAGAATGAAGGTTTTCCTATATTTTTCCCGAAGTTTCCTGTCGCTATTGTCAGTATATTCAAAATAATGAGGCCGGACTCTTGAATGGACAATCATTTGCTGCCTTTGTTTCCACATTACACCATCTTCTGCTTTATCAGGAGCTCTGAAGAATTAGCTAGCAGTAGCAGAAAAACAGTGGACTAAATCCTTCTGAAAAAGTGCTGTCAACAGAAACAAAACTTTGTACTTCCATTCCCTACATTGCTTTGTATAAAGCTATTAGAAAAAATTCATGACGTTCGTCATCAGAAACATCTTCCCATTTGATTTCAAGTAGGAATGGTAAGAGGATCAGCTCTGCATGGGAAGCCTGTGTTCTGAATGAGGTAGAAGCAGGAGCCTGAGTCAGGGACAAGTCAGTGCTATCAGCATGATTTATTATGTCCTGTCCTCCAGCTTTATCAAGTCCCTATTTATTTTGTGAATGTCTCTGGGTTGGTTTTTTTTTTTTTTTGTATTTTTTGTCTATTTAATTTTGTGTTTTTATTTTTGATAATAGTGCACACAAGATGTAATTTTGTTTCCCTTCAAATTATTTCTATTTACAAAATATTAAGATTATACCATATATGACCTCGGGCACCACCAAGACCAACAAAACTTTGCCACAGATATGGGGAAGGACCCTCATACCCGTAAAGGGAATGCCCCAGACCCAGTTCCCTTATGGAGCAGAGGACTGATATGCCTGTCCAATACCACAGAAGGCACAGCTAACCGGCTACCACAAATATTAATGAAAAAATAGATACTCTCACAAAGCCAGGCCCAACCATAAATACGATGAATAACAATTTACATCCAGGGAAGAGAAATCTCCCTGAGAATCCCCTTCTTTTTTCTTTCCAGGTAAAAATGAATCACCCGTGATGCCTGCTATTAGAAGTTCTAATCCAGATGGGCCAGAAGCCAGGATCCTCGCCCTTACCCTCACCCCCTACCTTTTCCCACCTGCACAAGGTTCCCTGAAGCTTGGCAACTGCAAGATCCTGCTTGGCAACTGCAGATAGACTCAAAGCAGTGTACCATATCATCTGAAGAATAGCAGGGATACCATAACTCAAGCAGTGTACCATATCTTCTGAAGAATAGCAGGTTGCAGTCCTCCTCGCCCCCACGAATAACTAGGACCTGCCGGTCGGATCAAGTGCACCCAGACATGGGGCTCGAGGCATGGACCCCTCTGGATGGACCCTCATTGAGAGGATGTGCGCACGACATCAAGATTGAGCGAGACAGAGATTGTCGCCCGCTACCTGTCATCCACGGAACCAGGTTGATGCTGCCATCAAGAAGACGGTTGAAGTTCATTACCATCAGCCAAAAATTGAAGAGGATCCAGAAGTGACTCCGCAGGAGACTGACACAGCTGCCAGCTCCCCTGCCTCCCACTACGGTCGACCGCTAGACTTCCACACCCTCCAGAAGGGTTCCTGGTATGCCTGGCTTTGCCCTCGCTTCTCTCTCTAGAGAGCTTGGCCTCTTGATCACCACAACAAAAATTGACTTTTTCCTAAACCAAGGCCGCCCTTGATATGGCCGCTAACATTGGGGAGCCTTCCTTTATGACAATATTACACCCCAAACTGACAAATGGTTGGTAACTTGAACATTTACAAGAGACTAGGATGGCTGTGAGTTAGCCCAATGACGGGATTATTGTAGGTCCACTTCCCAGGGGCCCACCCAGTGCAGCCGAAAAGGAGTGCGTGGTGCTGGGAGTGGGTGCAGCCTACATGGCCTAAGACAGGGCTCTCACCCTCCTTTCACCCACATCAGAGTCCCTTGACGTTGCCCATCGTCGACAGCCTAAAGCCTCCGACCATCGATGTGACTCGTCTCACATCAGTGTTTTGGGGTTGTGAACTTGTCTAAGACCCCCCATAATTAGACATCCAAATTCAAAATTCACATAGTTGGGATTGATCATAAGATGCCTTCTCTAACTAAACAGAGAAGGGGGAGATGCCAGAAGCCAGGACCCTCGCCCTTACCCTCACCCCCTACCTTTCCCCACCTGCACAATGTCCTCTGAAGCTTGGCAACTGCAAGATCCTGCTTAGCAACTGCAGATAGACTCAAAGCAGTGTACCATATCATCTTAAGAATAGCAGGGAGACCATAACTCAAGCAGTGTACCATATCTTCTGAAGAACAGCAGGTAGATCATAATTCAAGGCAGAGTACCTTATAGACCATGACATGTTTCAAGGCACAGGCCAAGAAGATTTTGTACTTTTCCACCACCTGGCCCCTCTTACCCCCTCCCCTTGTAAAACATGCTATAAAAAAGCATTTCATGTTCAAAAATAAATAAATTAAAAAAAAAAAGATTATACCATATAGAGCAAAGATGGTGTATGACCAATATGACTTTTTTACTTTTTCATTTTTATCAATCCTGAAAATAAAACCCAAGACAGCATAACAGGCTCTACTATTGAGGTGAATCTGCAGACCCACGGTTTCTTTCTAAGAGGCACAAGCCTTAAGAGTTTGGAAGTGTTGAGTTCTATGAGTTTACTCTTGGAGATGTTTATTCTATCTGTGTCTGGAAATTAAAACTATGAAGATATAAAGTAGAAAGAAGACAGTGTATGGGATGATGGTGAATTATTTATGACTTCAGAGGGAAATGATTTTAGGATTATTCTAGCTTCCAGTGGGACTGTAGCTACTTAGAAACCAAAATAATATATAAAACTGTTTTTCCTAGAATTATATTTTGCTCTTATTAAAACATGACAATTGGTTGTGTTTATGTCTCAACTATAAAGTTTCCTCTTCTAAGTAAACTAGTGCTGGTAAATGACTACCCTTCCTGACTTGACCCAGTCAGATGGACAAGAAGGAGCAGAGCGTGTGTTTTGTTAATTACTGGTAAGAAGAGTTATCTAGTAGTTACCACTGATAATCTGTGTTGTCTGGCAAGAAGATTTCAAAATATATATATAGTGAAGCTCTCAGATAAAATGATTTCAAAATAATTTCCCTCCGGTCTTTTGCAGAATAGTGTATGTGAAGTGTATAAAGAAAACTCAGGCCGGGCGGTGGTGGCGCACGCCTTTAATCCCAGCACTCGGGAGGCAGAGGCAGGCGGATTTCTGAGTTCGAGGCCAGCCTGGTCTACAGAGTGAGTTCCAGGACAGCCCGGGCTATACAGAGAAACCCTGTCTCGAAAAACCAAAAAAAAAAAAAAAAAGAAAAAAAAAGAAAACTCAGGAAACCCCTCTGGGAATACCGTAGTAGACCACCCATGGGCAGTAGCTGCCTTGTTGTCAATTTCCTTAAGCAACATTGCTATTCCCTCATAATCTGCCATTTCTTCTACCACATTAGAAGCAGAGTCACCCATTATGCCTAAACCATAATGGAGCACAAATGATTTTGCATTCTACATTGAGTAAGTGTTTGGCCTCTCCTCTAGCCCACTACCCAGCAGAGGCAGTAGAAGAGCAAAATTATGGATATGAGGGAAGTGGACCTGTTGAGCAATAGTTCTTTGGGGGCGAGCTTGATCTTCTTTGCCAGCAGTTCAGTCCTGTAACAAACACCAAATACTACCAAGCAGCTGCAGACCAGTCCTCGAGGCAGGAAGAAACCAGGCACAAACCAGAAGCTACAGTCCAGTCCTTTCAGCAAGCAGACACCAGGAAACTCTAGTTCAATCCTGAAGAAACCAGCAGGCTGGTCCAGCAACCTAAGACAAGGTCATGGAAGCAGCAAGCTGCTACAGAAATGTCAGGAGCAGCTCTTGGGCGAATTTCTCTCAATAGCAGTTTTATTGCAAGTTGAGCTCAACAAAGCTATAGCAAGGCAGAGCAACCCAAACCGAGGCTCAGTGCTCATGTCCCACTGTCAGTGGGGTCATAGTTATACTCCTTCATCACAGGTGCTTTCGCATATCTGCTATATGAAAACATCCTTACACCTGTGTCTGCTTCAGGTAAACATTCTTTCCTGTGTCTGCTCCAGCAAAACATCTTTTCACCTGTGTCTGCTTCAGGTAAACATTCTTTCACATGTTTGCTTTAGCAAGACATCCTTTTACCTGTTTGCTGCAGCAAAACATCATTTGACATAACTGAATTTCAAAGAACTAGAAGTTTCCACTTCAGTGTACTGTGGTTCGTTAACAGGTCTTGTGCACATCCTACAGATGACTGACAGCCTGTGCTTATTTAATATGGATGACCAACAGGCTTGGGCCTTGTCCTATGGACGAATCTCAGGCTGTGCCCTTCTCCTCTGGATAACAAACACGCTGTAGCCTTTTCCTTTAAATGATTGACAGGCTGTAGGTTTGTCCTCTGGAGGGTTGACAGACTGAGAGCATTTCCTATGGATGATAGACAGGCTGTGTTCCATTACCATGTGTGCATGACAGGCTGTGGGTGTTTCCTCTGTATGACTGACAGGCTGTGGGTGTTTCCTTTGTATGACTGACTGGCTGTGGGTGTTTCCTCTGTATGACTGACAGGCTTTGTGAGTATCTTAGGGATGACTGACGTACTTGTGGGAGTATTATGTGGACAGCTATGTGGATGTCTGTGGGTATTTAGTACGGATAATTGACTGGCGTGTCCTTTGGTTGACTGACAGGCTGTGGTGTTTCCCTCGTATAGGTAACAGATCGAGGTCATTTTCTGAGAATGATAGTCTGTAGGCATTTCCTATAGATATTTGACTGGCTGCCTGAATTTCCTTTGGATGATTGACATGCTGTTGATGTTTACTTTGGATAACTGACAGGCTGTGTGTGTTTACTATAGGTGACTGAAAGGCTGTTGATGTTTCCTGTGGAAGATTGACAGGCTATGTGTATTTCTCATGGATGATTCTCAGGCTGTGTGCTATTCCTTTGGATGATTGATGTAGGTTTTTCCTCCGGACGATTGCAGGGCTTGGGGTATGCCATGTGGGTGACTAATAAGCTGTAGCTATTTCCTATGGATGATTGACAGGTTGTGGGCATTTCTTATGAATGACTGACAGATTGTCGGCACTTCCTGTGGATAATTGACAAGCTGTAGTTTTTAGCTATGTGTGACAGGCTGTGGGAATGCCCTAAGGATAATTAACATGATATGGGTATATCCTGTGGATGATGAAAGTCTATGTGCATTACCTGTGGATGATTAACAAGCTTTGGGCATGTATTGTGGGTGAATGACAGGCTTTGGGCATTTTCTGTGCATGGTTGACAGGCTGTGTACTTTTCCTATGGATGGATGATTTGCAAGTAGTGCTCATTACTATGGATGACTGACAGGCTATGGATGTGTCCTGTGGATGACTGAAAGTCTGTGCTTGTTTACTACGCATATTGAAAAGTTGTAGATGTATAGTTGACAGGCTTTGGGTACTTCCTGTGAATGATTGACAGTGTGTAGGCATTTCTTATGGATGATTAAGAGAATATGGTGCCTTGGTCCTTTTGCCTGGGGTAGACACCTGGCTGGTCTGCTCCCATGAAGACACCATATCCTGAGATATCCTAGAGGAGCCACTGCACTCAGAGCAGCAGATAAGAACCCCCCCTCCCACTACCCTAAGCCCCAGAGCTAAAACTGGGAGCCTGGAGAGCTCAGGACCCATTAGCCACCCAAACCCCACCCCTCTGGAATACCACTCCCCTACTGTTCCTCACTTGGAAAATTTTCCAGTATTTTCCTTGCTTGGAAATTTTTCACTTGAAAAATACTAGAAAAATACTCATATATAACTCATACAACAAATAAACCTTGAAACATCCTCCATGTTAACATATGTATGTATGTATGTGTATATATATATATATATACACACACATGAAAGTGAAAGGAAGGATGGTGCAAGAACAACATGTGCATGTGTGTGTGGGTAAATATGTATATGCACATATGTATGAAGCATTCTGTGCATGTGTTTATGAGCATACATTTGTTTGTGCACACGTGTATGCATTCATATGTATTATGTGTTCATGTGTGCACATACTGCACTGTGGCACCCAAAGGCTACACTACTGGGACTCCAAGAAGGAAACTCACAGACAGCAAACGCTGCAATTGCAAGAGGATTTAATTAGCCCAATGCATTGGGGCTGCTTGCTCATGCAGGAGAAGCAGCAGCCAAGAATGCACTCAGGCAGAAGCATATATACAGTTCGAACAGGGCAGGTGTTTGGTGATAAACCGGTTGGTTGGCGTTGATGGGCTGTGGGGGTCCCTCTAAGGGGTGTTATCTGTTGTCAGACGGCTCCGTATGTCTGATAACCCAAGGTTTTTCTTGGAACCATGTGTCTTTACCCATTTTGGAAAGGGAGGGATCTTGTGGTTTTTCTTGGGACTGTGTGTCCTCACCCTTCTGGGAAGGGAGGGGGTCAGGGGGTAATTATCTATGGACTTTACATTCCCCCCTTTTTCTTGTGTATAGTTCCAATCTTGGAGATAGAAGCTATTTAACTGCAATCTTGTGCCTGGCTGTCAGTGCCTAGATGTTGATACTGTTGATGTAGGACCGTCAGCTGGACGGTACCTCTGTGTTCCTTAATAAAGGCTATCAATCAATTTAAGATGCAAGGGCCAAAGGTTAGCAATAAAAGTAAAATTATCAGGGATTCTAGTAGGGTGGAAAGCAGAGTGGTGTACCAGGGGAGCTGTGGTACCATGTTTCACACCAGCTCTGGGTTTGTTCTCTTTCTCTCTTTCTCTTACCTAGTCCCTCTCTGACCTTAGCCATAGAATCCCTGACCACACCTGAGTGATCTGCACAGAAACAGCATTCTTCTTTAAGGGCTGGACAGCCGCGCGGGCGCGAGCAAGAGCGCAGCAGCGTGTGGGGGCGTTCCGGGCACTGCGGCTCAGTGGGATGGATGTCAGTTACCCTCCAGTTTACCTCTCTTAGATCCTGTACTGGGCAGTAGTCCTGGGTGCCAGGTTTCTTGACAGAAGTGGAATGTTCCACGAAGACTGGCATTCTCAGAGGATCCCCAAATCCAAGAGCCTATTGATATGTGGTCTTATCCCCTCCCAGGCTTCCTGAGGCATAGGATACTGGTGCACTGATATTGGGACAGCCATGGCTTTTAACTCCACATGAATGGGAGGCTGTTGTGTAGCTTTTCTCATCCCATCTGTCTCAGCCCATGCTTGAGGAAAATTTTGGAGCCACCAATCTATGTTCAACAGCTTCTCTTGATTGGTCTCAAATAACTTATGTTCATCTTCTAATTTCACTGTCAATACCTGTATAGGCTCTCCTCTTGGGCCCCGGATAGTCAGGCCCTCTGGAAGGAAATTTATTTGGGCACTCATTTTGGTAAGTAGATCACAGCCCAGGAGTGAGTAGCGGCATTCTGGGATGACCGTGAACAAGTGGGATTCCCAGCCCACCCCTAGATCAACTGATCTTCGAGAAGTCCATGAATATTGTTTGGATCCTGTGGCCCCTTGGGCCCAGGACTTTTTCTTAGACAATGGTCCCTCCGTGTGGAGGAGGACAGAGTGCAGAGCCCCCGTGTCCACCAAAACTTGAGTAGGTTTCCCCTCCACTTTCAAGGTTACCCTGGGTTCGAGGAGGGGCTTTGAACCCCGTCTCGTCTATCCACTTTCATCTCCCAAGGCCAGGATCTTCTGAGCGGGAGCAGGGGGTCACCTTTTTGTCTGGCCTCCTCCCCTGGTTTCTTTCAATTAGGATATTCTTCGGCCCAATGGCCCCTCTCTTTACAGTATGCACATTGGTCTTTCTCCAGAGGGGGCTATTGTTTCCTAGTGGGTGGTTAAGGCTCAACCCTCCCCTCTCCCTTACCACTGTAGCTAGGATCTTTTGTAGTTTTCTATCCTGGCCCTTTTCTTTCTGTAGTTCCCTAGCCTCTACTTCTTTCTGTTTTCTTTCTTCTTTTTCTTCCTGTTTCCTTATTATGGAATACTTTCTCCACTGCTTGCACTAATTCCCTCAGGGACTTACCTTGCAATCCCTCTATTTTCTGTAGTTTCCTTCTGATATCCCTAGCAGCCTGATCTATGAAGACCATGGTTACCGTGGCCTTGTGCTCCTCTGCAGAAGGGTCATATGGGGTGTACTGTCTAAATGCCTCCATAAGTCATTCTAGAAAGACTGAGGGCAACTCATCAGGGGCCTGTCTGACTTAATTACCTTGGTCAAATTAGTGGGTCGCTTGGCAACAGCCTTGAGACCTGCTAACAGAGCCTGGCGATAGACCTTAAGGCATTCTTTACCTCCTGCCGAGTTGTAATTCCAATCAGGTATCTGTAGAGGAAACACTTCATCGATGTCCACAGAGTTCAAGGTTGGACCCCATTGACCCCCAGGACATTATTTTGGGCCTCGAGGAGAATATGATCTTTTTCCTCAGTGGTAAAGAGGACCTGCAAGAGTTGTTGGCAACCATCCCATGTGGGCTGGTGGGTGAAGAGAGTGGATTCAAAAAGGTTAATGAGGTCTTTTTGGTTTTCTGAAAAGGGTGGGTGTTGAGCCTTCCAGTTATAGAGGTAAGCTGTAGAAAAGGGCCAGTATTGCATGACCTGGTTCCCCTCTCACCTGGCAGCCCCAGGGCACAAAACAAAAGAGCAAAGGTGGTATCTTGGGACACAGCCCTCGGCTACGTGTTCCTACAGCCAGTCCCAGGTCCTGCTCAGGGAGAGGCAGAAAGGAGATAATCTACCCCTACTGGCTTTTGTCAAAGCTGAGGGTGTTCAGGGGTATCTGGGATCTCATACCCAGTCTGAATCAAAGGTTATTACCTAATGAATTTTGTGCCTGTCACCTGCTCAGCTTCTCCCAGGGCGTGAGCTGGGGACACTTCCCTCTTCCTCCCCTTTCAGGAGTGACCAGTCTGTGTACTCTTGGTGCTTTGGACCAATGCTTTGGGGCCCCTTGAGGTCCCTGCTCAAAGCTGGGATTTCGGGTGCTTGTGGCTGTTCCCACAGAGCTGCTCTGTTGCTCTGCAGGTGATGGCTGGGATATTCACACATCATTAAGGGCCCTGCTCACTGTGGAAACTGCAGCCTGCCCAATTTCATTACTCCTCATTGTGGTGGATGGGGGCAGGGGGTTGCCCTACAGAATACTACAGGAAGGGCTGAAGAGGTGGCTTAATGGTTAAGCTAAATGGGAGAGCTTGACCAAAGCTCTATGAAACTGTGAGCTGACCCAACTCCCTTTACATTGCTTCTCCTGGGCACTTAGTGACAGCAACGGAAAGCTAATCTACTGCACACTTGAAGAGAAAAGAATGTTCTCTGAGTCACATGCTTGGAGATGTTAAGATAGAAATCTGGAGAACTGGCACCATCTTGTCACCGGAACAGAAAAGGAATCTGGAAGCAGCCAACTATGAGGCAGTCATCCAGGAGAGAGTCTTAATCTTGATTTTGATGTGCCTAAGTCTGCACTAACCCCGAGCAGTGGTGCAACTCTCTCTGATGTATGTGGCTCCCCTGTTAGAGTGCCTGCTGTCTGTGGCTACTGAATGTGCCCTGACTGTTGCAGACATCGTGCTTTTAATTTTTTTTCAGTTCTTTTTTATTTTTATGTGCATAAAGGTTTTGCCTGTGTACAAGTACATGTACTATGTACATGCCTGGAGCCCCTCAAGTTCAAAAAGGGAGTCAGATCCTTCAGAACTGGAGTTGTGAGTGGTTGCAAGCCGCCATACAGGTATGGGAACCTGCTGCACCATCTCTCAGCCCCTGCGGACACCATTCTGATAGAAGCAACTACATTCTGAGAGGAGGCTGCAGAGGCTCAGGGCTAAATGGTGACTTAATGGTGAGCCAGCAAGCAGAATCCTGGTCTGACTGTGCTCTCTGTCCTACTGGCCAGGGAAGGGGGTAGAGGGTGGTACCATTCTGGGATGTGGGTGGCCTTTCCCCAAAGCCATGGAGTAGCTGGGGCCACCTACCAGTGACCTCCTGAAGAAGTTGGGAAGTCCTTCCTTCTTGAAGTAGCATTGCTGGAGCCTTTTCTACAGCTGGCCACTTCCCAGAAGTCACTTTTGCAAATCTGGCCTCCAACTGCTGTAGTAAAGTCCCCTTTGGGCTGCTTTAAAAAGGATCTGTCACCTGGGAAAAGGCCAGAGAGACACCCAGGATATGGTCTGGGGCCCAACAGGGTGTTGAAAGGCAAAATAACCTGGAAAAGTGTGAAGTTCCCTCTTGTATAAACTAAGCAAATAAAGAGGAAGCAGGGCTTCCTGTCTGCCATTTGCAGTAACTGGGTGGCTGCAGGGGGGCTCTGACTGCTGCATCCAGAGGAATGGATACAGGCTTGGGTACAGCCTCTCTGATTCTGCTTCTGATTATCAGAAGCCTGGCATGTCCACACTGTTCAACTGAAAAACAGGCCATAGACCAAGCGAGCAGGTGACTCCTCCCCTCCTGAACTGCCTGAGGTCCTCCTGAGATCCACACCTACATACCTCCACTCCCAGCTTCATGGAGAGCTCCCACCACCAGAAGCCAGGCTTTCTCAGTGGATTCTGCATCACTTGGTACTTCAGAGTAGTTTGACGCAAATCCTGAAGCACTGGGGTGCATTGACCAAGACATGGAATTAGGGCTACCTTCCACAAATCACTCGAGAGTGAGTTCAGCTGCCTCAAACAGAAGCCCAAGTCCATTAACTTAAACAAACATGGGGCAGGCAGGCAATGAGGGGCCCAGAGGGACGTTGGAGGATGTCAAGACTCAGGCTTTCAGAGTCGACATCTTCAGTGAGGACCCATAGACTGAGAACTTCATTGTGAAAACCATCACGTTGACATCCAAAATAGAAAAAACAGGAAGTTCCTATGTCAGGACCGAGATTTCCCAGAAATTCCCTAGAGATGGTTCTTTTTGTGCCTTTGGGCTCATACTCTGATGCATAACTTCATTTCAGGGGACCAGGCAAATGTCATTATTTACAGCTGAACTACAGAAGCACCAAACATCAGACGGTTGAGTTGTGTGAGGAGATGAAAGAGGAGTTAGCTCTGGTTCTTCCTCCCAGCACCATGCTCCCAGAAATAAGCCTCAGACTCAAAATATATCTATAAACACCTTGGCCATATATCTAGGTTCTTCTCCGACTAGATCACAGCTAACAGTAACCCATTTATTCTATCTACACTCTGCCACATGGCTGTTGCCTGTGCTCAGATACCATGTGTCTCACATCTTACAGGCGAACCTTCCCAGGCCTTGCTCTATCCTAGAATTCTTTTTTTCTCCTCCTGGATGTCCCACCTTCAATTCTACCCTTTCCTATAGGCCATATGGTTTTTAGTTGACAGGTGATGCACCCACACAGTACACAACACATTCCTTCTATACTGGTCAGGCAGGGATCAGGAGGAGCCATGCTGGCACTGTGCTGGTGACCCAGAACCCAGAAGTGGTGCCAAGGTCCCCTTGGCCCTCCTACCTAGGAGTGCTTTAGTTAAAATTAGTATCAATTGGGGGGTTCTGACCTGCCTTAGATCATTCAATCTCCAGATACAAGCCACAAAACCTTTATATTTATAATAAGCCTTAGACAGCTCAAGAGCTGGGCAGATATCAGCCCTCTAAGCTATTTTGTCTACTTCTCTGCCAATAACCCTGAGATATGACTTGCCATGTTCAGCCTGGGCTGCTCTTACTCCCACTGACAGACCTTCATGGCCAGTTCTTGCAATCCCTTACACCACAGTTGTCTGACTCTCTTTTCTCTCTTCTCTTCTCTCTCTCTCTCTCTCTCTCTCTCTCTCTCTCTCTCTCTCTCTCTCTCTTTCCCTCTCTCTCTCTCTCTCTCT
>NW_021611590.1:0-9850 GCF_004785775.1 Grammomys surdaster | reverse complement strand
AGAACCTTGAAATGCCCAAGATGCAACTCACAGGCCACATGAAGCCCATAAAGAAGGAAGACCAAGTGAGGGTGATTCGGTCCTTCTTAGAAGGAGCAACAAAATACTCAAGGGAGCAAATATGGAGACAAAGTGAGGGACAGAAACTGAAGGAGGGGCCATCTCAAGACCACCCCACCTGAGTATCTATCCCATGTGCAATCACCAAAGGTAGATGCTGATGTGGAAGACAGGAAGTGCATGCTGATAAGAGCCTGATATGGATATCTCCTCAGAGGCCTTCAAGAGTCAGACATATTCAGAGGCAGATGCTCACAACTAGCCATTGAACTGATCATGGGGTTCTCAATAGAGGAGTTAGAGTGAAGACTGAAGGAGCTGAAAGGGTTTGTGGCACCATGAGGAGAGCAACAATACCAACCAACCACAGCTCCCAGGGTCTAAACCACCAGCCTGGGAGCACTTAGGGGGGGATCCAGGGCTTCAGCTGAATATGTAAAAGTGGAGGGCCCTGCTGGGCATAGGTGGAAGAAGAGAACCTTGACCTCATGAAGGCTGGATGCCCCAGGGGGTGGGAATTTTGAGGGTGGGGAGGTGGGAGTGGGGGGGTGTAGATAGAGGTTACATCCACAGAGAAGAAGGAGGAGGGGCGAGGGGATTGGGGGTTCCGAGTGGGTGGTGGGGGATGGGGTAAGGGGACAACATAGGAAATGTAAATAAATCATCCAATAAAAAAAAAAAAGAAAAAGCATACTACAAATAGAGGAATCGTGCTTCAAGTGACCTTCCAAGTCAGTCTGAGATTACAAAGTATAGAAAGCACAGACACCTGTGAAGCTGTGGAGATAGAACATCTCTTCATACACATATTCTCTTACTCAATATATGGATGTAGCTGTGTGCCAGCATTTCTGCGACTCACAAAGATGCAAATATCGACATGCACATTTATACCCCACATGAGCACATGCACACAGACTCAGATGTGAACATCAGGGAAGTATGCATGAGAAAACTCAATCACAAACAAGACAATTACGTAAATTGTAGTTGCTGTCATGTATTGCAGAAGACATAGACCCTACTGAATGCACATCATTTCACATATACTGACTTATTAATACTAGCAAATACCGCTCTGGGAGGGGTACCATTCCACATTTACAAATGTGCACATTAAATGTAGAAGAGCTAGGTACTTGCCATGAGTCTGGAAGCTCCTTTGGTTACAGTAGAACAGAAATGCCAAACCAGACCAATGTCCTGAAAAAGGCTCCACTCTCCATTTCCCTTCTGCTGCAATTGTTCATGACAATTCCCGGATCTATAAGCAGAGGCATAGGCATTTTTGAATTTCCGTGCTCCCTAGCCCAGGGAACTTTGAGATAGAATTAGTGTCATTTGGGTCTGTTGTCATCTTAATAATTGTTTGAACAAAACAATCTAGAATTCTTTTAGGTCATTATTATCTATCAGTAAATTATAATGTGTTTGAATTACGTTTAGAGTATTGAAATATAAACAGTTCTGTATCTTGGAACAAGGCCAGCCAATATTTTAAAATAATAACTCTATAATTAAAGCTTCGAGTAAGCTTAGAATTTTATTCACCTTAATAAAAAAGTCTTTCACAGCAGAATAAAAGCAAAATTCTAATTTATTAATGTGCTAATTGTTCTGCCCTCTTACATTCAGCATACCAATTTCACTCAAGTATATACTGCAGAGCTATCTAAATGAGAATGCTAGCTAGTAGACTTCTTTACTTTATTGTCCTGTCCTGGGCAACTCTGTTCAGCATCCCAGTGTTTTCACATGTAGACATAGAATAGGATTCACTACTGCAGACCCACATCCTGGAGATTTGAAGAGTTTCAGTCACTCCTAGGATAAGGAACCAAGTCCATTGGTTTGCTGAACATAATTCAGCTCACTTCTGTTGTCTTGATTTAGTCATTATGCCTATTTTAAGAGGATATTGATTACATGCTAATTTGCCTGGTTATCCTACTTAAGACTATTCAGGGAGCTATTACTCTGTCAAGGAAAGAGGCTGAATATAAAAGAAAAGGACAGAATGTTGATATTGTTCAGGGAGCACTGGTGTTTGAGTCACAGTACTTATAATTTTATCTGTCATAGTTGCCTTTTTCTTCATTGGGAACAGCAAGAGAGAGCAGAAACTAACAATATCTACAAGGTCAACTGTCCAAGAAATATATACCAACTTATATATACAGTATACATTTTGCAACATACTAAACTTCGTTCCATGAGCCTGCCATTTTTCATGTTTATTTAGAGGGAGGTTATGATTAAGCCCCAATGTGAATGATGCTGTTTCTTGGCATTGAAGTTTTGTTTTTCATGGTGTGCTGAGCTCTAAAGTTTAATGTTCTAAACATAGAGTTGTTCATTTGGATATCATTTCACAGACAATGAAAAATATCTTCATTTTAAAGCCAACTGAACAGTGAGCACTCACCTTTGTTTCAGCCAAAACAAGAGAAGCAGAGTCTAGAGAAAAGCCCTCAGATCAGAGTTACACTTTCATTTTATGATAGCCTCAAACACTGCCAAGTAGACCATCCTTTATTCAGGCTGAGTATTGGTTTGGAATTAAAACCTGGCATTGAATGAAGCAGGAAGCAATTACTTCTTCATTGTTAAAATTTATTTCCCTCTTTCCTCTTGCAGAGATCAGTATATATAATATTTTAGAATAGAAAAAAATCAGTTAAATATCCTCTTTCTATATCCACTCATATAAACTCTAAACACAGTTCTGTTTCATGAAATTAGGATATAAACTTTTTTGCTATGTCAGGTCTCTAGATAAACATCTGAAAAACCTTCAGAGATTCAGTTCAATGGGCTGTGCTATTCTGATGGTCACAATTTTGAGATTTTCTTATATGTCTTTTCCAAGGAGCAGGTGGAACAGGCAGGGCCATGTAAGTACTATGCTAAACTTTCACCAATCCTTAGGATCCCCAGAGGCCCCAGGTCTGAAGTCTTAGGTGTGGATCAGTTGAGCAGATGTGTATTGGAGTTTGTCTGCACTATCTCTTAATGACAATTTGTATTCTTTCTTTTCAGCCCCATATTTAGGAACATCATGCTGTTAGCTTATAATTAACCACAGTGTGCATGCTTTCTCCATGGAAATTGGCAAATTCTACAACCCGGGGCTTTATCTCTATCACACTGCTAAACATTTACCAAAACATCCCCATTGCCATTGTGTCAGATAGAGCACCCTCATGTCACCAGGTGAGGGCCATCAAGACCTTATAGACTCTTGTCAAATATTGAAAGTATTTTGCCAGCTGGAGAGTTTCCAAGAACCTTTGTTCAGTTCTTCATTTCAGGAATGTTTGTTGTTCCAAGGGTATTAGATTGTCTAGCATCCTCACAGAGAAAGGTCTCACCTCATCAAAGAGGAATCTGAAGCCCAAGATGTTAGATGCTGGTGTAGAGTATAAATTCCAAAGAAGGTAAATTGGAGGGAACTAAATACAATGAAAGGACCAACAACTAGTCTGCTTTCAAGTTTCTAATCTTCATTTTGGATAGTGAGATCTACCCAAGAAGAAGATCCTTCTTCTTGAAAGAAGAAGATTGTAGACAAAGCCAGGAATCAATTTGAACTTTAATGACTAAACTAGAAAGAACTGGGTTAAAGCCAATTTATAGAACCAATGAAATGATGAAAGTTGAGACAATACAGGCACAGAACACACAGGCTTTAGGGCATGTATAAATCTAGGCAAACACAAAATCATGGCAAGGTGTCAGAGCATAGACACTGTTCTTTGTCTTTCCCATACTCATACATTTTCCCGTGAAGGTGGTGGGTCATATCCTGATAATACTGAAACAAGTGTTAGATTAAAAAAAAAAAGCAAGATCCCAAGTAGCTTTCCTAATATCAGGTCAAACTCTATTTCTGTATATAACACCACCACATATTTGTCAAATAGGATATCAATATATATAGATTAGATATAGATATAGATATAGATATAGATATAGATATATAGATAGATATAGATAGATATATAGATAGATATATATATAGATACACACACACACACACACACATATATATATTCTACCATGTGTAGAGAGAAAATCAAGGCTAGTGGCTTCACTGTATTCATAATCAACAGGCCTGTACCTTCTGTTGGCACTTATTGTCAGAAACAACACTGGCTTGAAATGACTGAGTATTTGCAATAGAGTTTATCTATACTCAAGGTGTCTTACAATGTAATTAACTCAAGACACCAACTATTCCTGTACAAACTTATCTACAGAAAGTTCTCTAGATATTTAGGTTCATTTCAACTACCCTGCCTCACAATTTCTTTCTAACAAACTCAATATGTTGTCCCTCCCACTCACCCCATTATCAATGAACTGTCCACTGCTATTCTTGGTCTTCCTTGAATCTTGAAAATATTCCTGGTCCAACACCACAGAGTCTCCCTATAAACACCACTTTGGAAATGTGTGGCTGTCACTGCTCAGAAATGAAATCAGAGACAGTGAAAGGTGAGAGAGGCTGCAGAGCCGAGATTGAGCCCAAGACCTTTGAAGCATTTTAACCTGTAGGTCTCTTGCTTGGGCCACATGCATTATCTCATAGATTTGTCTGTCCTGGCTTTAACTCTTCAACATAAACGTCATTCACTTGAGAAAGAGAAAATTTGTATTACTTAAGCTACAGAGTGGGTTGTCAGGGATAGAGACATCTGCAGATACTGTCCATGGAAAAGGAAGAAAGTGTATATTATCTAATCTGTTTTTTTTCCTTTGCCAAAAGGGACAAATCTTAGCTAGAATCCAATTGCAGGACTCAAATTGAGATTCTATCACTTAGCGGTTGTATGACCATGGACATGTGTACTAACTTTTGTGCTAGTTAGTTTCCTGACCTATGAAACATAACTGGTGATATATTTTTAGATCAGGTAAGCACATAAAAACTGGTATATAGATATTTATATGCTATCATTGCTACAAGCCAAAGTGAATTCTTCCAAAGCATGCCTTATTAGAATTGCTGTAAATAATGAGGTAATTTAGCCTGTTAGAATATGATTCTTAATATGTGAATAGAAATAGAATCTCAGTGTAGTAGTGTCCAAACGAGGAAAGAATGTGTTGCCTTATCTAGTTTTTTTAAGAGAATGTGTGCCAATTAGAAGCAGATACTACTACTGCTGTCTTATAAACAATTGCTTAACTTAATAACTTCAACTATGTAAAGAATGTCCTTAAAACAACACACCTTGGCTGACAAGTCCACCTCTATCAACCTTGATATCTCCATCTGCGGAATGAAAGGCTTGCACTGACTTGATTACTAAAGGCCCTTTAGGTTCTGACACTGACTATTCTATTCTATTCTCAGTTCTCATGTGCTATTTTCAGAGAAGTAAATTGAACAAAATATTGAAGGGTCTTTGGAAAAGTTTTGTTGGAGCTAGGAAATAAAATGTTGGTTTGGTGGCTGGTAGTCACTATATATAACTTTATTTTAATTCTTTTTAGGATAGCATAAAGCAGTGTAAAACTCTGGTGAGATCTGAAATTGGATCATATATTACAGTGTCCCTCAAGTGCCAGCATGGACATGTTGATCCAAATTTCCCCTTGTTTGGGGGGACACGATGCTTTTTCTCCTTTGCACTGTAGGATGGTAGCACACTAGATACCGGTAATACCTCCCCTACTTGTCGAGACCCAAAATATCAACAAACATTGCTAAATGTCTATCGGGGATGGTATTGACATATTTAGTAAATGCATCTTCTCTATCTTATCTTTCAACTTTATAGGTGGAGAACCACTAATCTCATCCGACCCCCTGTCTCTTGTCTCTCAAAGTTCAGAATAGGCATTGACTTGGAATTTGCTAGATAAACAAGATCTCAGGCTCCAAACTAGACTTCCTGGATCAGAAAAGGCTAACATTTAAACAATATTCTCAGGTGATTTTTAGGCACACTGGAAGCTGAAAAACTCTGATTTAGTCTTACTCTTGTTGGTATATTAGAAATATTAGTGATTCCACAGGTCTGTGGGTAAGAATGTACAATTAGTAACATCATTTTCAAAGCAGTATTTTTTAATTCTTACTGTTGGCTTTGCTTAGTGATTCTGAGCTGAAATAAGGCTTACAAACACTGATAAACTCCACATTTTCTTCATAAAGGAAACTGAGATACCCACCACATTCCCCGTGAGGCAAATGATCTGTTTCAGTCACAAAGTCTCAATTGGAAGTAAGCCTAATAGTTAAACCTCAGAAGAAGACCCCAGTCCCATAGGCTTACCCAATATTTGTTACTTTCCACTGCTTCTGCTGTTGTCATTAAAGCTGTCTGCCAAAAGTTTCTGCCTCCTGAGACAGTAAAGGGAGCAGAGGTGTTACAAAATCAAAGGGACTCAAAAATATTACAAGTCTCTGACATTGAAGATGGATAGCACCCTGAGAAGAACGCTGATTCTGTTCCCGGCCATCCATTATAAGCAATGTTGCAATTAAAGACAGGCTGACCTAAGGGAAATCCATATCTCAAATCAATTCAGCAGGGAATATTTCAGGCAAAAGAGCAAGAAGCTAATTAATTCAATTACAATTTGGAAGAAAATGAAGAGTATGTAGAGAACATTCTAAGCAATAAGGCAGTGGACCTGTTTGTGTACCTTGGGCCAGCAGCAACACTGGATAACCATGTGGCTAGAGCCCTGCTTCTCGTCAGCCCTTGTCTCTCCACATTACTCTTAGACCTACCTCTATCTGCCAGCATGAGTTCCTCCTCCCAGTCAACCTCCATCCCCTTGGGTCTCAGACTCTTAGTGTGGATCCAAGGTCCCTGGAATTCTTCCCTACCACTCCTTTCAACCTATCCTTCTAGCCAATTTCTATCCCATTGACTCATAGGACCATAGGACAGCACTCTACCAGGGACCCACAGCTGCCTCAGTTGGCTGGGACCCAGGTAGGCTATCTTTAGCCTCCTTCAACTCCTCCATTCCTGTCTTTTCAGACTACCCCAAGGCCTGAAGCTACCTGCCTACTTGAGCCCTTCACAGCAGACCACGTCCATACCCTGGGACTCAGCCTACAGGTGTAGACACAGGCCCACCTAGTTCTTCTCTACTACCCATTTTACCTTTTCCTTCCAGATCTTTTATATTCCTTTGTGACTCTCTGATGATCTGAAGAACCATTCTCTACCAGGACCCCACAGCCACCATATTTGGCTAGACCCTCCCATTCCTTTTATCATATCTCCATTCCTTAGTGATACTCTACTGACGCTCAGAACTGTCTCTACCAAGGACCACAGGATGCCACACTTGGTTAGGACTCTGACTGAAGCAACAGCAACCAAAGAACAGAACACTCATCTGGTGAGACCAAATAGCTATGCCAAAACTACCACAAACGTCATAACTCCAGATACCTAGATCCTCACACACAAAACAAAAATCATAAGAACAAAAACATGAACAATAGACAATATGCGTCTTCTAGAAGCCAGCAACTCTATTGTAATATGACCTGAGAAGAGCATTTTACCTGAAGCACAAGACAATGACTTCAAAATAGCAATTATGTAAATGTTCAAGGGCCTTTAAGAGAATGTTAATAAATGACTTCAGGAAGACAATGAAAAGATAAATAAACAGTTGTATGAAATATTGAGAACTATTCAACATGAAAGAATATAATAGAAAAAAATAGAATTGTTAAGGAAAAGCGAAATGCAAGTAAAATTTGAAATGAAAGCTCAGGAGGTCAAAAAGCTCAGAAGTGAGAGTCACAGATTAATAGACACGGAAGACAGAACTTAAGGTCTTTAAAACAAAATAGAAGTGGGTAGCTCAAAGAAAATGTTAAATCTAAAAAAGTAGAGGCACAAATCATCAAGGAAATCTGGGACGCTATGAAAAGATCAAAGCTATTGAAAATAGGTTAAAGACACAGAAAATATTTTTTTAAGTAAAATCAGAATAAAAATTTCCCAAGCAAAAGAAAGATACGTTTATAAGGGTAAAAGAGGAATACAGAACACCAACTAGACAGGACCAGGAAAGAAACTCCTGTAGCTGGTTCCAGGTCCCCAGCATAAGACAAGATACCCTGAATCTAATAGCAAATACAGTGTGAATAATCTTAACCCTTTGGCACAGGAAAGAACTTTCTGAACAGGACACCGAAAGCACAGGCACTAAGACCAACAACTAGTAAATGGGACCTTGTGAAATGAAGATGCTTCTTTTCAGCAAAGGCCAACATAATTCAGGTAAAGGACCAGCTTATAGAATAAGGGGAAGAAAACATCACCAATTATTCATCTGTCATGTGGTTAGTATCTAGACTATGCTAAGAATTTTTTTAAATTTAACATTCAGGAAACAACTCAATTTAAATCTGGGGTGCATAACTAAACAGAGACCTCTCAAAAGATGAAAGACAAGTGGCTGAGAAATACTTTTTAAAATGCTCTACTTCCTCGACAATCAAGGAAGTTAAAATGAAAACTTTGAGATTTTGTTTTACCCTAGTCAGGGTGGCCAAGATCAATAAAACAAATGACATCTCATGATGATGAGAATGTGAACAAAGGGGAAAATTTTTGCTTGCTGGTGTAATTTTGTACATAGACTATGAAAATCAGGTTCCTCAAATATCTGAAAAAAAATTATCAACCAAATGGTCCAGCTATACCACTCTTAGGCATGTACCCAAATGATTCTACATCTCACTGTGGAGATACTTGTCTATCCATGTTCATTAATGCACTATTTATAATAGCTAAATGTCTATCAACTGATGATTGGGTAATGAAAATGTGGTTAACTTACACATTGAAACCTTATTTTTTTTTATTGGATGTTTTATTTACATTTCCTATGTTGTCCCCTTACCCCATCCCCCACCCACCCCGGAACCCCCAATCCCCTCACCCCTCCTCCTTCTTCTCTGTGGATGTAACCTCTATCTACTCCCCCCCACTCCTACCTCCCCACCCTCAAAATTCCCACCCCCTGGGGCATCCAGCCTTCATGAGGTCAAGGTTCTCTTCTTCCACCTATGCCCAGCAGGGCCCTCCACTCTTACATATTCAGTTGAAGCCCTGGATCCCCCCCCCTAAGTGCTCGCAGGCTGGTGGTTTAGACCCTGGGAGCTGTGGTTGGTTGGTATTATTGTTCTCCTCATGGTGCCGCAAATCCTTTCAGCTCCTTCAGTCTTCACTCTAACTCCTCTATTGAGAAACCCATGATCAGTTCAATGGCTAGTTGTGAGCATCTGCCTCTGAATACGTCAGACTCTTGAAGACCTCTGAGGAGACATCCATATCAGGCTCTTATCAGCATGCACTTCCTGACTTCCACATCAGCATCTACCTTTGGTGACTGCACATGGGATGGATACTGAGGTGGAAAGGTCTTCAGACTGCCCCTCCTTCAGTTTTTGTCCCTCGCTTTGTCTCCATATTTGCTCCCTTGAGTATTTTGTTGCTCCTTCTAAGAAGGACCGAATCACCCCCACTTGGTCTTCCTTCTTTATGGACTTCATGTGGCCTGTGAGTTGCATCTTGGGCATTTCAAGGTTCTGGGCTAATATCCAATAATCAGTGAGTGAATACCATGTGTGTTCTTTTGTGATTGGCTTACCTCACTCAGGATGATAGTTTCTAGTTCCATCCATTTACCTAGGAACCTCTCAAATTCATTGTTTTTAATAGCTGAGTAATACTCCATTGTGTAAATATACCACATTTTTTGAATCCATTCCTCAGTTGAAGGACATCTGGGTTCTTTCCAG
>NW_021611589.1:0-3839 GCF_004785775.1 Grammomys surdaster | reverse complement strand
TCCTTATCTTCATTATTCTGTATCCTCCAAAAACAAATGGGATCAGTCAAACTGTACAAGTTGAGATAAAACATCAGGAGCAAGAAGGAAATAGTGAAAGCATACAGCTTCTTCATGTCTGCTAGGATCTAAGATGAAGAACTTATGAAATCCGTTTCTTTTGCAGACAAACATCACACACACATTTACACCTATGTGTCTGTTTTAAGGCTATTGCTGTCTGAGAATCCACTTCATTATATTCTACCGTTCCTTTCCACTCATACTGTGTCATAGTCCCTGGATACATCTGGAAAATTGTGGCCTCGAGCTCTGCATCTGAGGTCTGGAAGCTTTTGATCAAAACATTTTTGAAAACATGTTGTGAAGATCATGTTCTCCACCCTCAGGTGTCATGATTTCATTCATATCCATGGAAAACACTCCAGAGACAGTATTCTCCTGAGCAGCTTGGGACAGACCATGTGTCAACAGCCACATGTAAGA
Source organism: Grammomys surdaster (assembly GCF_004785775.1). Taxonomy (NCBI): domain Eukaryota; kingdom Metazoa; phylum Chordata; class Mammalia; order Rodentia; family Muridae; genus Grammomys; species Grammomys surdaster. Next base: position 3,353 of record NW_021611589.1, on the reverse strand, counting down.
CACAATTGGCAATCATGATAATGGATTTCATCAGAACTTCATTAGTAAAAGTTGAGAAAGTCACAACTGTCCCATGCCATTCAGACTTTGAGGTGAATCATGGGAAACTGTATCTTCCATTGTCTAGTCTAAGGAAGATCAATCTCACATGCAACATTGAGTCACAATTTGAGCATTCACTCTTTTGTACATATATTATTGTATGATAAAACCTCTTCAAACTTCCTGTGATTCCTGTCATCTGGAGAATCCAGTGATGCCTGGAATTACACAGATTCAACACCTATCCTGTCCAGTATCAGTACCTGTGCAGACATTCAATGAAATATAATGCAATCTCTTGCCTGATCTTCAGTTCATGGCATTCAGTGCCTTTTGATAAAACCTTTCTGTGATTGGTGTTTGTTCATACCTCATTAAGATGATTGAGAACAATTTCATACTTTTTACTCAAAGGAATGAGAGAATTTAATGGTCATTTATGAGAGAATTTTACTCCTAATGTTAATATATATTTATATTTTTCAATCACCCCTAGTTGGTATTTGTTTTGATACAATACTGTGTTGCATTACATTACAACAACCCAGATGAACATCTAACATGCTAATTTATGTAACTTTGTTAGATTACAATGTGTGACACAGATAGAACATTGAATTTCATTTGTAATTTTTTGAACTACCTTATTCTTCTGCCATGATGGCCACAGTGAATTCTAATCCCACTAAAAATTAACTGGGGTCTTTAAATCCATCTATTCAGCACCAGTGGATGCATTTTTGGAATGGTTGATATTTCATGGGATTATAATAGAGTCTTACTATAGAGTTTATTGCACTAATTTAGTTATTATGAACAGGACTTTGTTTCATCCTTTGGTTGAATTATGTTTTTGTTAGTTTAAATATCCTTTCAGTAATTTTGCAGACCTACTGATTGGGTGAATTGAATATGCTGATGCTTGTGATTTAGTATCCTTTTTGCATACTGGATGGTATGGCCATGTCAAATGGATTAGGAACATGCATTCTCTCTATTATGGATGCAGACTTTGCACTCTATTGTGACTTATATTGATATGCCATCCTGATCTGTGGCAGTCTTTTGGATGAGTTGCTGTGCATGATCAGTGTGCTAGGATTCATAAAGGACTAATTTTATCAAGCCAACTAATCAGACACTCAGGTCCTTGAATATTGTTGAATTTTCTTTTGCCATATTTTAGAAATGAGCCACTATGTAGTTCTTCACAGAGACATACTTCATGTTGCAGTATTTGTTAACTTTCTCTTTTTGTCTAAAACTCATATTATTGACTTGACATGGTAGAAATAATACACACCACACACCACAGTGTCCTTCCTGATTACTAAGAAAATCTTTGACTTCTTTTTTCTTTTAGGATATTCTGTAGGCTGGCAATCTTAACATATTCACTATAATACTACAGGAGTATTTAAAATAAAATTTAGCTTCCATGTTTAACAGATATTATTCCATAGTTTCCTTCACATTTGTTGTCTGTTCATTTCTTGGTGATATCAGATATCTTATACCAAGTTGAGCTATTCAGAGCACGTGGTAATCTCTATCCCATCTTCATTTTATAGAATAATATTAAAGATACTGATGATGTATTTTCATTATATGATTGAAATCATTTGTTAATGAAATATTCTTGTACTGATTATTTTCCATTAGTTGGATGCAGTTAATTGTTTCTTAAATAACTTGAAACTTTGTGTGATTCAACACAGAAGCAAAATTTATTCAAAGCATTGAGGCAGTTATGAGTATCTACAGTTATCACTCTATGTTGATGTAAAGAATTTGCCTTCAATGACTGACATAATAAATATCAAATATGTAATTGATTAACCACATATATTTACAAGACAATGTGATGGCCATCGTACATCCATATACCAAAATCATAACTTCAGTTTCTTCCTTACAATTTATGAACATCTCAGTCAGTTATAATTACCCTGGTTTATGTAGAAAATGAACATTCCATTTAATCTATGAAACAAAATCTGACTGATTACTTCTTAATTTTAAATAGGATTTTCACACAATGTGTCATAATTGTCATGACATGCTACTCATTAAGACTCAAATTACTACATAGCCACACAGGTTTGCTGAAGTTAATTCTTGTAAGGTGTCCTTTAAAGTGTTCAAACCATTAAACCTAGCTTGTAATAAAAAGTCTTATATTCACTTCAAAGTTTCATTGCCCCATATACTGAGCCATAATAATAAGAATACCCAAAAAAGGAATCTCTATATTCTATATAAATTTTACACTTAAAGGACCTATAGTGTCTGTACCAATGGAACAAGCATGTGCCTCCCACCATGCACAGCCTGCTTTTCTCACAGGAGATTAGCCATAACTAGAAACACAGGTGAGACCCCCCTTCCCAATATCCACACCAGCTGGGACCCAGCACACATGGAATCTATCTGCATGAGCCCCATTGAACTTCCAATCTACACCTCCACTTGAACCCAAGGGTAATCCAAAAGCCTGCCATGAACCTCAAAGCCAGTCTGTCTCCCAGGAGGACTGTCCTAACCAGTGACACAAGGACACAGGAGGCTTGCATAAATCATGGAAACGGGAGGTTTTCCCTAACCAGAGATAACACTGCCTGCCTCCCAGAAGACCCAATCAAAGCAAGGTCACAAAGCTCTACCTGTCTCCAAGGAGGCCTGCTATAGTCTGAAAAATCCAGGCCACTTAACACCAAAGATAAATAAATAGAAAAAGGAAAATTCAGGAACAAAAGCAACAAAAGGCAACATAAATTGGCACCATCAAAAACCAGTTCTCCTACTACAGCAAGCCCTGGATGTCCTAACTCACCTGTAGAGCAATATTCTTACCTACAATCCCATCTCATGAAGATGATAATGCCTTAAATGAAGGCATTTAAGGATGATATAAATAACACTCAAAGAAATACAGGAAAACAAAAGGAGACCGGCAGAAGCTCTTAAAGAGAAAACAAATAAATCCCTTAAAGAAATAAAGGAAAATACAATCAAACTGATAAAAGAATTGGACAAAACACTTCAAGACCTAAAATTAAAAGAAGAGACAATAAAGGAATTACAAAAGAGGCAACCCTGGGATTGGAAAAGCTAGGAAAAAAATCAAGAGCCATAGATATAAGCATCATCAAAAAAATATGATGGATGGAAGAAAGAATCTTAGGCATAGAAGATACCATACAAGATATCGACACATCAGTCAAAGAAAATACAAAGTGTAAAAGTTCCTAACCCAAAACATACAGGATGTTTGGGACAAAATGAACAAAACCAAATCTAAGAATATTAGG
>NW_021611588.1:0-12592 GCF_004785775.1 Grammomys surdaster | reverse complement strand
GACAATGAAGCTGTGTTCCAGAGATAGTAAAGGTTGTACCTTATGGTACAGATGGTTTTGGTTATGTGTAAATATCACTAACATGGCACCATTTTTAAGGCATGAATGTGTTATGGAGAACAGCTAAGGCTTGGCCCCATGAAGGGAGTGTATGAAAGGAAAGCAGTGAAACCTAGTGTCAGCAGTAGGACCCAGCATATTGAAGATGTCAGTGCCTTGGGATGAGTAGAAAGACCAGCAGCAGCAGTAGACTGGATTCAACCAGAACCTAGAGTGCTATAGAGGGAAGAGATGGAGAAGTGACCATTTTTATTTTGTGATGCGCAGAAGATCATATGTGCATCCCAGATATGGGAACATGAAGCTGTAATATTGAAGTTACCTTGGAGAACCCAAGATTTTGAGGTGCCAGAGTTGTGGGGCACCTGTTCAGGGAAACTCCTTTCAGGGAGTAAAACCAGCCAAAGAGAAAGAATTGTGCTGCAGTGAAGAAAGCACAAAGGAGTCAGAGATCTGAAGAACTCTTTGACACCAGACATGGAGATGCAGATTTTGGAGATTGCTCTGCTGGTTTTTCGTCATCTTTTGGTTCAGTATTTCCTCAAAAGGGCATTTAGGAATGATGAAGTATATTTCCCGTGAATTTGAACCTATATTATGTGCTATTTGTTTTGAAAATACAGGGGATTACAGTTACATGATTAGATGAATCTCTGAAGAGACTTTGAACTTTGGACTTTTAACATTTTTGGACTTTTTAATTTGAACCTCATGTATTTTGCATTATGCTACTTTAAAATATGGTCACCATACATTCATGTGTTTGATCAAGCATATGGGGACCAGGAAGTGGAATGTGGCAATTTAAATAAAGGAATGATATTTTACACTCCTGCTTTTCTTTATTTTTAATTTTTTATTTGATATTTTATTAAGAACTCAGATGTAATCCCCTATACCTAATCCCCCCACTGCAGGAACCCCCTATAGCACCCCACTCCTCCTGCTTCTATGAGGTTATGCCCCCAGCTACCCTCCCCCTTCCACCTCCACACCCATGATTTACCCCACATCCAGCCTTCACTGGACCAAGGACTTCCTCACCCACCTATGCCTGACAATGTCATCCTCTCCTACACATACAGCTGGGGCCATGGGTCCCTCGCTGTTTGCTCTCAGGTTTGTGGTTTAGACCATGATAGATCTGGTTGGTTGGTATTGTTGCTCTCCCCATGGAACCATAAACCCTTTCAGCTTCATTTCCTCCAATTGAGTTGCCCTGTCCAGACTCAGTATGAGGTATATTGCCTTTTGTGTCTTTGGTCTTATTTGGCTGTCTCCTCTTGGAGGTATCTTCTTTTCTGAAATGGAGCAGGGAGAGTGGATCTGGTGAAAAGGGAAAGTAGGCTAGACTTATGAGGATTACCTGGAGCAAAAACAGTAGTCAGAATACATTGTGTGAGAAGAATTTAGTCCAATTTAAAAACATTAATTCAATTTTCCTAATTGTAAATGCAAAGGAGGGAAGCAATAATGAACACAGAGACACAAAATTGGGAAGCCCAGGGAGGAATGACTTTGACAGATCCAGTTCTCATTCTGTCTGTTTAGAAAGTGAGGATCACCCAGGAGTTTATAGTAAGCTCATTCTTGGGCCCTGTCTACATCTGTTAAATCAAGTTTGTTCTCAGCAATGTGAAATCTGTATCATGCAGGAAACAATCCCAGGTTATTTTCTTGTATGAGTTCTCATGATTTTCGATTGTGGAATTACAGAGTTTCCTGCTCCTTTAATTCCAAAAGAATAGCTTTGCTTCTCTTTAAGGAAAACTAATGTTTAAACAAGTATACAAATAAATTAAATGACATATGTAATATCATACAGTATGTCTACATTAATTTTTTGTTGTGTTAAACATATACAAACTAATATGTAAAAATGCTAAATGTTTAAACACATTCTTCAAAACAAGAATCAAAGTGTCACTATCTCAGTTTGGCTTTTGATCAAAAAAAAAAAAAAAGCAAATCAACATAAAAAAGACCATAAATGACTATTACAAAGACTATTACATTTTGATTCAACTATAATTTATTATCATTCTTTAAATTCAAACAAAACAAGTCAGTCTGTCTCTTAATGTCATTTTCCCTTTTTCATGCAATATGTTTCATTGGCAGAAAGCTCTCAGACCATCAAAATAAAGCAAGTCTTTGTTTTTAGTGTATCCTATCTATAAGACCACATTTGCTTTTCATCTCTGAAACTATTCTTGCTACACAAAAATCATAAATTAACTAAAAAATGTTATAACAACCCTTTAAAGTTGATTTTGTCAGCTAGATTTTGTGTTCTTTTTGCCCTTCATTTTCTATTGCTACCGGCAGTGTAGACAAAGTGGCTGTAACTCTAATGTTCACCTGACAAATGAGAGTGCATTACATATTAAAATCAGATGGGAGAAAGAATTGGGCAGATTGACAGTGTCTAAGCTGTAGTTACATGCTGTTTTGTAAGGGATACAGCACTGATTGTGAGAGTAAAATCCTTTATAAGTGTACAATCCTCTAACCATTGCTTTGTCTTTGTTCATATAGCTCAGTGTCCTCCTGAGGCACGCAGCTTGTCATCTACTAATGAGAAGTTAGGTTATTTAATAATTTAGGCCACCGTGAATCTAAATGGAACAAGCATGAGGATTCTGATACTTCTTTAAGTTACTTTCAAGTGCTTGGAAAATATGCTGAAGACATTTCCGGGATTCATAGCAAGTCTGTCATTTTATGACAACTCTGTATACTGTAGACACACATGAACATGGTAGTATAAGAATGTATAAAGAAAGGGCTGGATAGATGGCTCAGTGGTTAAGAGCACTGACTGCTCTTCCAGAGGTCCTGAGTTCAGTTCCCAGCAACCACATGGTGGCTCACAACCATCTGTAATGAGTTCTGATGCTCTCATGTAGTGTTTCTGAAGACAGCCACAGTGTACTTACATACATAAAAATAAATAAATAAATAAATAAATAAACAATAAAATCAATAAATAAATTTTTCAAAAAAGAATCCATAGAGAACATGGTTTCCTGGCTTTTTTTTTTTTTGTGGTAGGTAATGATGTTATATGGATGTAGGTAATATTTCCAAATGCATCAGATACATACACTAAATATGTGCAATTTTACTTCAAGTATAACACTTATCCACCATCATGCACACCTAGGAAATCTCTGCATCTCTGAAACTCCTTTTCTACCCTGAATCATGACAAGGTACATGGTGTTAGTGGAAAGGTGAAAGGATTCTGATCAAGTATTCCCAAAGGATGATCCCCATCAACTCCTTTATACTAATTTCACAACTATTTATAAAAGTTGTCACACAAAAGTGAATGAGAAATGAATTCAAACCTTCTAGAAACCAGACCTTCAGTTTTCCAGTATGTCTTCCTACTGCACAGCAAAGCAATGATTGTGTGTGCACAGTGGAAAGTGATATTATTAGATTTTCACTGCCAGGGCTTCAGTGTCTTGCTGTGACATCTCATCCCATCCACCCTTTCACCCACTCATCCAGGGAATCCACACTCAGGTTGGGTAAAAGGCCAAGGGCCTCTGCCCAAGTCAACACATGGACCAACTGAACCACAGTCTCACCCACAGGCTATTTCAATCCAATCATATTAAGACTCAGCAGACCTCCTGGCCTAGGGACAGTGCCCCCCATACTCACCATGACATGGCTAGTGGTCTCCCTTGCTGCTCTCTACAGCTCTATAAGGACTGTCCTGGAAAGAACCTGCAAGCTACCTCCCACTGGTTCTCCTGATTGCCAGGCCTGCCCAGAGCCCCTTGTTAGCTTAGCAAACCAAGCTGGGCCTTAGGACAGAAGTAGCTCCTCTACTAGGGGATCAGAGATCAAATGACTCAGACAGCTGAGGCCTTCCAAGTTCTGCCCTTCCACCCTAGGGACAGACAGAGCCCTACTCTGGGAAATTTGTATTTTAGTAGAACTTTCCAGTCTCCCAGAGTACTTTCTGTTACTCTTCCAAGGCACAGGTCCTTTGTATGCACATTACATTACATACTCAATATTACAGTGGAGTCATCTCTACCTGGTATCTGGAAGTCCTGTAGCCAAACTTCTGTCAAATCAAACAGTAACCACAATTAAAGCAAAATGTGGCCATTAATTTGAAAGCAAGAATTGGTCAATGAGAGGTGAGTGAAAAGGGAAATGAAAAGGCATGGGCGGGCAGTCGTGGTGCACGTCTTTAATCCCAGCACTTGGGAGGCAGAGGCAGGTGGATTTCTGAGTTCAAGGCCAGCCTTGTCTACAGAGTGAGGTCCAGGACAGCCATGGTTACACAGAGAAACCCTGTCTCAAATAACAAACAAACAAACAAACAAACAAACAAACAAAAGAAATGAAAAGGCATGGCTTCTCCTTGTTATGCTGTAGTAGACATTTTATTATAGATAAATGGGAAAGCATAGCAAGACATAGGGGCATCTGGGAAATTTCAGATTGGCCAAGATCCAAGCCAAGTAAGGAGAGAGAAGAGGGTAGAGGGTAGAGAGTAGAATCAGATCATGAGGTCAGTGTTCTAGACAAGGGACTGAGGTGTATATTTTACATATTATAGCAGACCTGGCCTCCAGGTATTCCCAGCACCCCTCAGTCCATATCTGGCATAACCTGCCCCAACCCTGAACTTTCCAGCCTAGGGGCTGGGCTGACTTCTTATGGAGGCTCTTTCTTATACAATCTGGACATTGGGGTCTCCTCTTGCTCTTTTCCTTCCCTTCCCTGTCTGTTCACACACCCTTTCAGTCTTTCTCTTCCCCTCAAGCCATCCCTCCCAAAGTGACTTCCCCAATAAACCTGCATTTAATGTAATCTAATCTGAATTCAACTGGATTATTTGAAAGGCAAAGGAATAACCTATCACCAGTGAAGAGAAATAGCCTATCATTCAGGAGGGAAAATGATAGATAAAAAACACCAGTGAACAAAATATTTGGATTACATAAGGAAAGGCAGTTGAGAGACAGACCAACCCCTGGGCTAGAGGGCAATTCTACCGGGCACACCTTGTAACAGGTAGGAATTGAGGAATGTCATGCAGGACTGACAGGCACTTCTGCTTTTCTTTGGTAGAAAGGCACTTCAGCCATTTGTCCCAGGGTTTGGGACTTAGCAGTAAGAAGAAATGAGTAGGTTCAAATGATTAGTAATAATCTCAAAAATTACCTAAAAATTTGAACAGGCTTTATGGTTCAATATTGTTCAAGGACTAGACATATGTATTAGTGCACACCAAATATTATTCATACCTTTTCTCTCAAGTTGTGCACTTTCAGAAAAATATATAACAATCCTGTTATGCACAGTGACACCAGTTTGTACAGACCTTCTGTGCTGGTTGAGCTAGTGTAACTACAGAAATTTGGTTTCTAAAAATAAATTCAGTTCCACATCCAGATTCTTGATTGCCCTGGTGTGTGAACTTCCCAAAATGGCCAGTTTGGACTTTTACTGACTGTAAAATTGATTACCTGAGTACTCATTACTAAAGCCAACTACTGTCAAAACAGGAAAGCTCCCACTTTCTTTCCTCCACAGCCTTTCTGTACTGTGACTACACCAGCTTCAGAGTTTTTCAATGAAACTCAATTGTTACACAGGTCCCTCTTTATTTGTAATTCCCACAAAAAAAAGCCATGGAGGTTAGAGGACACTCATTCACTAGTGTCTTTTCCTTCACACTGAGCAGTAGCGCCCAGCCTGAAAGGAGATGTATGACTGACTTGAAGGCATAATGCAGGACAGGCAGGATTAGGTCATCAAATCAAGCCTTAACTACATATAATGACCAAAGTCTCAGCTATAGAGGACACTGCTCTAAACAGAAACAAATAACAAAGCCTCTGAGCAAAAGGAATGAAATTCTTAATGATGAGGAAACTTTGGAGAATAGAAACAAACAAGAGATTAGAGCAGTGATACATAAAGAAAATGAAATTCAAAAAGCAACACCAACAATTGTCTTCTTAAAAGGATAAATATATTTGAAAAAAATACATTGGTATACTAACTTTGAAAAAGAGCAGGTGTTCCCTAGTAGGGAGAATGGCATTAATAAGACCTTGTCACTATGTTCAATGTTACTGCTGACAGACAGCACAGCCAATGGTTTGTGTCTCAAATTTCTGAGCTGACTTAACTGTATCAGTGAGCATTCTACATATCTCCACAGGACAGTCTCCTAACTGGTAATTCAATATCCACTGGCTCAAGTTAACATACCCAAATTGTACACCCCCACAATCTGGTCTGTTTTTCTTCACATACATGAATTAATACATGCTAGGAAATTACAAAATCATTCAATCTGCTTGTATCAACTCTTCATAATAGTGCTCCCCAACAACTGACCCCCTAAAACTTTAATCTGTGATGTATCTGTTGCCTGTCCTATTTCACTGTGCAGTGTACACAATAACCTGTTCCTCATGTTCTTGTCTGAAGTCAGAAGCCATGTGTCACATGCAAATCCTTTTCCTGATGCTGCAATGAACAGTTTACTACTTGACTCCAATGGATATTTCAAAAACTCTGCTGTGGTTCAGCCTTTTAGCTAAAAAACTCAAGAAGTTCAATCAAGGGGAAAGCAAGGTAACTTCCCTGGGGAGCAACAGACTGGCAACAAGCTGACCTGAGTCAACATAGCTTTTCTTGGAATCATTTTTCTAAAAGGCTGAAGATACAGCTGTCTCAAAATTAATATGCCTTCCCAGGGAGAAATCACTCTGCACACAATTAAAGATTACTTTTAAAAATTCTCTTTAATGATAGCATGAATTCAACTCTGTCTAATGCTCTTTTAGGATCAAGATTCATGTTATACTTTGAACAATTTCACATGGAATCTGAAGTTGTGATCTAGGACGAGTTAACATGGAATTGGAAATTTTGATCTAGGACTAGTGCACATGGGTTATTGTATTTGGATCTAGGACCAGTTAACATGGAATTAGAAATTTTTGTCTAGGTCTAGTTAATATGGAATATGAAATCTGAATTTGGATTAGTTAACGTATAATATGAAATTTTGATCTAGGACTAGTTAACATGGAATATGAAATTTGGATCTAGGACTAGGTATCATGGAATATGAAATTTGGATCTTGGACGAGTTAACATAGAATGGGAAAATTTGATCTAGGACTAGTTAACCAGGAATTGTAAAATGCGAACTAGGTTTAGTCAACACAGAATTGGAAAGATTGATCTAGGACTAGTTAACATGGAATATGAAAATTTGATCTAGACTGTGCTACATACACAGGTCCTGTCTCAAAAACTGAAAATAAGAATATTAGCAGCCGGGCGATGGTGGCGCACGCCTTTAATCCCAGCACTTGGGAGGCAGAGGCAGGTGGATTTCTGAGTTCGAGGCCAGCCTGGTCTACAGAGTGAGTTCCAGGACAGCCAGGGCTACACAGAGAAACCCTGTCTCGAAAAACAAAACGAAACAAAAAAAAATAATACTAGCAGACAGTTCAGCATCTCAGTGCGAGATGGAGAGCAACAAAGTGTCGATGAAGCAGTGAGTCGACAAGGTAAGTATGGAGGCTCGGGCTGGTAACCTGGGATCCACTCTGTGTTTCCTTGCTGCACTATATCTTCTCCTTCTGTCAGGCCAAGGTTAAAACTTGATAGATTTTTTTTTCAGAGAACTATCGTGACTTTCCCGAATGAGCTAATTGTCGACACTGTGTAGCTTCCAAGTGTTAACCATATTCTTATATGAAAAAAACACCATTGTCTGCTGCAAATATAAGAATGGGGTTAATAATCCCATGAACAGAGATTCGGAATCTGACATGGCCTTTCCTACGAAAACAACCAAAGTTAATAATTTTACTGTGTGCGTATATAAAAATTAAATATAGAACCCCATTTTATAACATTATTCACAACGAAATGTGCTCTCTCTCATCAATTATTCCAATAGAGAAGATAACCAACTGCTTATAAAAATAGCCACATTTCATGTGGTCCAGAGCCCGGAAGTTGAGGAACATTATATCTGCATCTCTCCAGAAATAAGTTCATATTAATTCCTTAAAATCATTTAATGAAAGCATATTTCTACAATTTAATAATCAAGCAAATAATTTCTTTTCCAGATAAGATATTATATCAAAGTTTTTCATACAATATATTTTGAAGTGTTTCCCCCTCTCCCAATTCCTTCCTGTTCCTCCCCACCTCCCTACCTACCCAACATTAAATTTTGTTGTTTTTTTTTTGTCTCTCCCTTATTTCTATTTTTTTTTTTTAGTTTTTAATTTTGTTCTCTCATTACTTCATTTATTTATATTTCAAACATTGTTTCCCATGCTGGTTCTCCCCTCCACTAACCCAGTACCCCCTCCTTTCTCCCTGTCATCTGCCTCTAAGTTGGTGCTTCCCGACGCTCCTACCATACCCATCTCACTCCTTTAAGATTTCCATTCTCTGAATCATCAAGCCTCAACAGAACCAAGTGCATTTTCTCCCATTGGGGTCAGACATGTCAGTCCTCTGCTACATATGTAGTGGGGGCCATGGACCAGTCCATGTATGTTCCTTTGTTGGTGGCTCAGTCTCTGGGAGCTCCGAGAGGTCCAATTAGTTGATAATGTTGTTCTTCTTGTGGGGTTGCAATCCCTTTCAGTTCCTTCAGTCCTTATCCTAACACTTCCATAGGGGTCCCCTGTCTCAGTCCATTGGTTGGCTGTGAGTATCTGCATCGGTCTCATTCAGGTGCAGTAGAGCCTCTTAGGGGATAGCCATACCAGGCTCCGTCTGCAAGCAAAACTGGCATCAGCAATAGTGTTGGGTGTTTGGTGTCTGCAGATTGGATGGATTCGAAGGTGTGGTGGTCTCTGCATGGCCTTTTCTTCAGTCTCTGCACCATTTTTTTGTCTCCTCATTTCCTTAAGACAGGAACAATTCTGGGTCAAAACTCTTGATGGATGGTGGCTCCATCCCTCAACTGGGGGCCATTTCTATCTACTGGGTGTTGGCTCTCCAGGTTCAATCTCCCCGCTGTTGGACATTTTGGTTAATGTCATTCCCATTGGTCCTGGGAGCCTCTCAAATCCCTGCTGTCTGGGACTTTCTAGTGGTTCTCCTACCCCCACCCCACACTGATGCACAAATCTATTCATTCTCCTGGACATTTTGGCTTCTCTCTTGTCTTTTCATATACCTGATCCTGCCTCCCATCTTTGCCTCTCCATCCCCTCTCCCACACAGGTCCCTGTTTCCCTCTGTACCCTTTGATTATTTTGTTTCCTCTTCTAAGTAGTATTGAAGCTTCCAGACTTGGGCCTTCCTTTTGGTTTGACTTCACATGGTCTGTGAGCTATATTCTAGAATTTTTGGCTAATATCTACTTATCAGTGAGTACATACTATGCATGTCCTTTTGGTTATAGGTTACCTCACTCAGGATGATATCTTCTAGTTCCATCCATTTGCCTGCAAAATTTTTAATGTCCTCATTTTTAATAGCTGAATAGTATTTCGTTGTGCAAATGAACCACATTTTCTCTATTGATTTTTTGATTCAGGGACATCTGGGTTGTTTCCAGCTCTGGGTATTATTAAATAAGTCTGCTATGAACATAGTGGAGCATGTGTCCTTGGGATATGGTGGCATGTCTTTTGGGTATGGGCCCAGGAGTAGTGTTTCTGGGTCTTCAGGTAGAACTATTTCCAATATTCTGAGGAACCTCCAAATTGATTTTCAGAGTGGTTGGACGAGTTTGCAATCCCAACAGTAATGTAGGAGTGTTCCTCTATCTACACATCCTCACCAGCATGTGCTGCCACCTGACTTTTTGATCTTACTCTTTCTCATTGGTGTAAGGTAGAATGGAATCTCAGGGTTGTCTTGACTTGCGTTTCCCTGATGACTAAGATGTACAACATTTCTTTCTGGGCTTCACTGCCATTTGAGATTTCTCCATTGAGAATTCTGTTTAGCTCTGTGTCCCATTTTTTCATTGGGTTATTTGGTTTTCTGATGTCTAACTCTTAAGTTCTTTGTATATTTTTGATATTAGGCCTCTATTAGATGTAGTGTTAATAAAGATTTTTTTCTGTTTGTAGTTTGCCAATTTGTTGTATCCATAGTACCTTTTGCCTTAGAGAAGGTTTTTGTCTTCATCAGGTTCCATATGTCAATTGTTGATCTTAGAGCCTGAACCATTGATGATTTGTTCAGGACTCTGTTGATGGATGCTTGTATATTGAACCATCCCTGCATCCCTGAGATGACTCCTACTTGATCATGCTGAATGATGGTTTGGTGTGTTCTTGGATTCATTTTGTGAAAATTTTATTAATGTTTTTGCACCAATATTCATAAGCAAAATTGGTCAGATGTTTTCTTTCTTTGTTGGGTCCTGTGTGCTTTATGTATCAGAGTAACTGTGGCTTCATAGAATGAATTAGGAAGTGTTTTCTATGTTTTATTTTGTGGAATAGTTTGAGGAGTATTGGCATTAGGTATTTTTTGAAGGTGTGGTAGAATTCTGCACTAAAACCATCTGGCCCTGGATTTTGTTGGTTGGGACGTTTTTGTTGACAGTTTATATTTCCTTTGGGGCAATATGACTGTTTAGATAGTTTACCTGATCTTGATTTAACTTTGGTATCTGGCATCTGTCCAGAAAAAAAAAAATCATCTGCTTCAGCCTGCTTTTTCTATTTTGTTGAGTCTATGCTTTTTTTTTTCCTGAGACAGGATTTCTCTGTGTAGCCCTGGCTGTCCTGGAACTCACTCTGTAGACTAGGCTGGCCTTGAACTAAGAAATCTACCTGCCTCTGCCTCCCAAGTGCTCGGATTAAACGCATGACCCACCTCTGCACAGACGAGTATACGCTTTTATAGTAAGATCTGATATTGTTTTGAATTTCCTCAGTTTCTGTGGTTATGTATCACTATTCATTTATGGTTTTATTAATTTAGATATTGTCTTTGTGTCCTTCAGTTACTTTGTCTAGGAGTTTATTTACCTTGTTGATTTTCTCAAAAAATCAGCTTTTGGTTTTGTTGATTCTTTGTCTAGTTCTCTTTGTTTGTAATTGATTGATTTCAGCCCTGAGTTTGGCTGTTTCCTACCATCTACCTCTGTTGGGTGTGTTTACTTCCTTTTTTTCTACAGCTTTCAGGTGTGCTCTTAAGTTGGTTGTGTTGGAGCTTTCCAATTTCTTTATGCAGGCACTTAGTGCTTTGAATTTTTTCATAACACTGCTTTCATTGTGTCCTATAAGTTTGTGAAGATCTGATAGAAAGCAAATGATTATTTCAATGTTCTTGTATTTGTTGAGGTATGTTTTGTTTCTGATTATGTGGTCAATTTTAAATAAGATTCCACGAGGTGCTTAGAAAAAGGTATATTCTTATATTTGTGGATGGAATGTTCTGTAGATATCTGTTAATTCCATTTGATCCAAAACTTCTGTTAGTTTCATTGTGTCTCTCTTTAGTTTCTGTTTAAATGATTTTTCCATTGGTGAGAGTGGGGTGCTGAATTTTCTCACTATTATTGTGTGCGCTTTTATATGTATTTTACGATTTAGTAACATTTCTTTTAAAAACATTTGGGGCATCGAATTTTACAATTGAGACTTAAACTGGGTGGATTTTTCCTTTAATGAATATGAAGACTCCTTCCTTATCTCTGTTCATTACTTTTGGTTGAATTTCTATTTTATTGGATGTTATAATGGGCATGCCAGATTTTTCTTGGGATTGTTTCATGGAGAACTTTTCTCTAAACCTTTACTCTGAGGCAGTATCTGTTTTTGTCACTGTGGTGTATTTCTTCTATGCCTCAAAATTACAAATTCTGTTTGTGTATCTACTCTGTTAGCTGTGTCTTTTCACTGGGCAATTGAATCCATTAATACAAGGCAGATTAAAGATCAATGACTGTTTTTTTCCTGTTATTTTTGTTGTTGGATAGCATTGAGTGTGTGTGTGTGTTTCTCTTCTTTAGTGTTTTTTTTATATGATTAATTTCTTGTGTTTTCTTGGGTGTAGTTACCTTCCTTATGTTGCAGTGTTCCTCCTAGTATCCTAAGCATGGCTGGGTTAGTAGAACAATACTGTTTAAATTTGAGTTTGTCATGGAATATTCTTGTTTTTCCATCTGTGTTGATAGAGAGTTTTGCTGGGTATAGTAGCCTGGGCTGGCATCTGTGGTCTCTTAGGGTCTGTATGACATCTATCTAAGCTCTTAGGCTTTTAGAGTCTCTCTTGAGAAGTCTCTTGTAATTATTATAGGTCTGACTTTATATGGTACATAGCACTTTTCACTTACATCCTTTAATGCTCTTTCTTTCTTCTGTATATTTACTGTTTTTATTATAATGTGGTGGGAAGATCATCTTTTCTGGTCAAATTCATTCAGTGTTCTTTGGGTTTCTTGTTTACTTATGACATCTCTTTATATTAGGGAAGTTTTCTTCTATGATTTTGTTGAAGATGTCTTCTGGCCCTCTGTACTGGGAATCATCATTCTTTT
>NW_021611587.1:0-13394 GCF_004785775.1 Grammomys surdaster | reverse complement strand
CTAGCATCACAGAGAGAAATATTTTATATTATCACACAGATATTTTCTGTCTGACAAATAGAGGTACCCTGTATCATGCTTGATATATCAGTATTTCTGAATAAAACTTAAATCTTTTTTTAATATACTATGCTGAGATTAAAAAAAGATATGACATATTAAGAATAATTTTTTTAAAAAACCCAAGACTGAAAGAGCACCACACAGGTGAATCTGTGGACCAAATACATCCCTATGAATATTTGAAGTTTCATTTATAACACCTAGATTTTCATCCCAGAATTTGTGCATCATTTTATATTTTGAATATTTTTAGCAAACTAATGCTACCTATATGGAAATATGGTGCTACAAACACCTCTGACCAATCCTCAAAGAGGTTATGACGATGTTAAACTGTATCTAACAGGAGAGAAGTAGTGCACATATGGTCATGAGAAAAGCAAACACTTTTGTTATACCAATGTTAGTGAACTTCACCAGGAAGCAAAATGAACACATATTTTTCTAATCACACATTTTTGACACGATATGGTTTGAGGTAGAAGGCTTCTATTCAGCTCTCAAGTGACATACTCAGATTTTCCCACTCATATCCATGAAAGAAATGAAAATACAGTTTGTAAATGAAAGAATGAAAAGGCCCAAACTAACATTAACATATATTTTTGGGGAAATTAACCAGTCCTAGAAAAATCTGTAAACAACTTTCTGTAATCTTTCCTCCTATATCAAATACCATATAACGCAATGTAAGTAAGTAATCAAAACTATCATTGATAGATGATTATTTGATTTATGTTCTGTGGTATGGGAAAATCATAGTCTTTAATGGATACAGTGGAAAAGAAATTTGCACTGCACAAAACTATATCACAAGAGAAAAGCACTTAGGAGTAATATGCCTGGAGAATTAAACAATATATGAATATGACTAAGTTTTCTACAAGCAAAAATTATAGTCCAGTAGAGTGGTATCTGTCTAGATTTAAGCTCGAAGCAAGTACACAGGTAATCTTTCTAATATAAAAGTCTCCTTTGCTTCCATGTGATCAGAGAACAAACCCCCATACTTATGCAGTTGTATAATACAGACTAAACTATTTCTAAAGGGAAATAAACCAAGCATATGTTGTAATTTCATTAACTGATGTCCCTAATAGAATCTAAAAGACTGAAAAGTAAAATCTTCATATTTTGTTTTAATTAAATTTTGTCCTATTTATCAATTTGAGTTGAAAGAGTGAATATTCTTCTTACATTTCTCTAAGACTTCTCTGACTCTCCAATCCTTTTAGATAGTAGCAAGGGTACTGATTATTTTAAAAATGTGGTCCAAATACACATTGGATTACTACTCAGCTATTAAGAACAAGGACATCCTGAGTTATTCAGGAAATAGAAGAGCTAGGAATTATCATCCTGTATGAGGTAACTAAAACCAAAAAGAATATGCATAGTATGTACACATTAAATGGATATTAGCCAAAATGTATGGAATACCTAGGATACAGTTCACAGAACTCAAAAAGGATAACAAGATGAAGGGCCCAAGTGAAGATGCCTGAACCTCGCTTGGGAAGAAGAAAGCATTCACAGGAGGAGGGAGGTAGAGAAGGTCCAGTATAGGAAAAGGGAAAGAAAGGAGAAGAGGGAAACATGATCAGGTATTGGATGAAGGAAAATGACTGAAGCCCTGAGAGCTCAAAGAAGAAATGGAAAAAGGAAATCTCAGGAGGAAGGAGGTTTTTGGGGACACTCCAGAATGCACCAGAGATATGAGAGGGGAGAAAATATCAGGATTAAAGAGAAAGGACAATAGAATGAAATTCCCTACAGTGGAGAGAGGGCACTTGTGTAGCCCACCTCCAGCAGAAAGACAGGACATCATGTGAGATATAAGGTTGCCATCCCACAGTCAAACCTCTAACCCATAATTGTTTCTGTCTGAAATAACCGCAGGAAAAAAATAGAGAAGAGCCTGAGGAAAAGGAAGTCCAGCAACAGACTCAATGTGGGATCCAGCTCAGGAGAGTGGAGTGGGGCTGGGAGCTAAGGACCCAAGTCCTGACACTACTACTGAGGTTATGGAGTGCTCACAAAAGGGACCTATCCTCTGCCTTCTGAAAGAGTCAACAAACAGCTGAAACTGTGAGATGCTGATATTTACACCCAACCAAGGGCAAAGGCTGGTGATTCGTGTGGCTGAAATAGAAAAAAGGTGGAAAATGAAGAGGAGGGCAACACAGTAGGAGGACCAGCAGTCTCAATTAACCAGGACCCCCAAGATCTCTCAGGTATTGGACTACCAACCAGGTAGCAGCATACACCAGATGATATGAGGCCAAAAATGCATATACAGCAGAGGACTTCCAGGACTGATTTCAAGCAGAGAAGATGCACAAACCCTCAGCAGAATGGAGGCCCCAGGATGTGGGGAGGTCTGGTGGTGTGGGTGTTTTAGGGTTTGGGGCCCTGCTCATGGAGACCCTGGTGTGGAGGAGGGAGTAATAGGTAGAGGGTGGAGTGGGAGTGAAATAAAATCTGGAGTGTAATTAAAGATTGAATAAATATACAAAATAATAAGGGATTAAGGGGGTTTAAAAATCAGTTTCAAAACCACACAGTTTCCAATTCAACCTGTCCCCAGACTGCTTTTCCTAGAAGGTACATGTTTCCAAACTTACCTTTCCACACATCAGTCCTTTCAGACTGGTCCTTATACGTTACTGGAATGTATCAAAGTCAGGGTCCATAGTTTTTAATAACATAATTACATATATGTATCCTGTCTCTTTTACTCTTTACAACTCTAAAAATTTATAACTTTTTAACAGCTCTGAGGAAATGTTAATTTTTGACAGAGCTGCATGGAACATTCTGTGTGGAAAACCTGGATACCCATCTGAGTGTCTTTTGACTTTGTTCTTTTATATGGGAATGGAAACATTCATGAAGCCACGATAGGGTGATCTTTTACAAACTGTCACATCTACACTCACAAAGATGTTAGTTGTATGCCTGAGAAGATAGTTCAAGTATACTTCAGTATAAAAAATATCATTTGTTCAAATACCAAGAAATCATTAGAATCATGAGCTACAGCTGACAGGCAAGTTTGGAACTTCCTACAGAATTGTATTTGGTCTTCATCATATTCCTATCTGATCTCTAGAAGAGCAGTCTAGAAGTCTCTTGGAGAGTCAAGAGCTACTGCTTCTTACTATATATCTGTAACTTTGCATGGAGTTGGGAAAAGACAACTTAAAATAAATATGTATTCCACTAATCCTTTCATAGTTAGTAAGATTTCAAATACATAATTGAAATATTTTCATAGTTAATTTATACATGATTCTTATTTTTCAAAATGATTTGTTATATTAACATAAATTTTTGTATTATATTCTACAAAACCATGAGAGCAAGAGTAAAATCTAGGATCAAGTAGCAACATCACAGGAAGCAGTTGTGAAATGGTGCATAATCAGGCAGCATCCCAGGTAAAATTGAATCAACAGTGATGTCTGCTGTTAGAAGTTCTAATCCAGAAGCTGGCCTCAGAACTTTCACTACTCAGACCTTTGAAGGGCCACTGACAAGAACATCAAACAGCTAAAGATTGACATCATTAATCTGAAGAAATCCCTCGTTTCACTGCCTGAAGAGACCTCCTAAATTCGCAAAGATTTACTCTATTACAATAGAAAAGGCTGTGTACAGCTCTTGACTGTGTACAGCCCTTAAAGAAGAATGTTCCCTTTACATAGACAAGACAAGGACGGTTAAAGAGAGCATGACATAGGTAGTGAAGGCCCTAAGTAAAATCAGAGAGAGAAAGAGACAGATGAATGCTGGTACAAGAATTCATTTTCAGCCTCTCCAAGGTTGTCAACACTATTTCCTCCCATCTTAGGACCATTATTTGGGTTCTTTTTGCTTTCTTCTGCTGGTCCCTGGCCCTCTAATTGGCTGACTAACTCTGTGATACAACAGATAAATAATTTGGTAACAACACTTACTCAGATACATTATCATAAGTTAGCTATGGAGGACCACGAGACTCAAGATGTGGTTGTTACTTTATACAGGGCATTTCCAAAACCCATCTCCACCCAACCTGAAAGGGGGGACTTCTGCCCCTAGGTCAAGCAGAGAGGGGCCAACCAGAAACCGCTCTGACAGGCGATCTGAACTCTTGCTTAGGCTGCTAGGCTAAGCACTGCAAGGGAATATAAATAAAAGATAAAAATATCTCTCTGGGTTCCCTGAGGGACAAGCCTAACAGCATACGGGTTGATGTCAAAAGTATTCCCTCTCCAGGAAAAAGACATCGGGATGGGTATGGCCCTCATGCCTCACTGGACAACGACAGGGGTACTGGAGCCATTACATGGTCCCCTTCAAATACTGGAGGTCAGACCTCTATCCGCCACTTTGCAAGTTTAGAATTGCCATAGTCCTTATATACTTAGAGAAGAGAGGAGATGTCAGGGGCAGCCCTACTTACACACTGAAGGCCTAAAATCAGCCATAGGCCTAGAATCAGCTATAGGCCTGTCATACATGTATACTGACACCAAGTCTTGGGTCTCAGTGGAAAAACATTGAAACAGATGACTATAAGCTAATGTAAACAGGCACCTTTTGTGGAAATTAAAGCCTGAGTAGTCATCGACCTTGTAAATAGGTAGTCTTGGCAGACAATACCAACTTAGATAAGGACAAGTGAATCATAGTCAGAGTCATAGTGACTTGTCCCCTGTGTACAGGCTCTACATTAATATTCCTGAGATCGACTGTTTTGAACAAATTATGTATAAATGTTCTCTATATAGTGCAGGAAGTGTAGACTTCTGGAAATTCAGAACAAACTTGTTTGAAGATCTTGCGCTGAATCTTCTGTTTTACCAGATATTTACTTCTTAGTATCTATTGTCAATATTTACTGGTGATGATTTTAGATGAGAGTGGCCACCAGAACAAGCAAAATCCTCCTACTTAGTAATAATAAACATACACACTGTATGTTTTCATGAGAAACTGTTACAAGAGACATTTTGAAAATTTATTAATTCCTATCTTCAAGTTTATACCTTTATTAAAAAATTCATCACATGGACCTGAGATCCACATATATTAGTATTTGTTTATACCTTCTATCTTTCTTTACACCAGAACACTCTGAGCCCTAACATTATTTTTTCCACTCATCTCACATGGTACATATTGAGGATTTTCTGTACTAGTCCTATTTCCTTGTTGTAATAATCACTATGACAAAAAATAACCTCAAGATTGCTATAAGTATATTATATACAAGTTTATAGGTGATACAGATATGGATAGAGATAAATAGATAGATACATAGATTAGATAGATAGATAGATAGATAGATAGATAGATAGATGATAGATAGATTGATAGATAGATAGATTGATAGATAGATAGATAGATAGATAGATAGATAGATAGATAGATGTATAGGCTTTTAAAAAGGAGAGTCATTAGAGAAACATATGACAAGCACCTATGAGCAGGAAGTAGAACATACACAATAGGTAATAATGCTCCTTAGTGGCTTGCTGACAGTGTATCAGTACGAATTTTAAATAATATGCAGTTATATATGTCTTGGAGAAAGGTTGTCTAAAGTAGGTTGAATCCTCTAGTGTAATCATAAAACAGAATAGACATGCTAATCAGTGCATTAAGTTGAAGACCCAGACATAAATCCCCAAATATATGGTTACTTAGTGTTTAATAAAAAATACTTATACTCACCAGAAAAAAAATACTATTTCAACAAATGTTAATAGTCGATGACTTCATGTAAAAGGCAAGAATATAAATTGAACTTTACTCATCACCTTGTATTAAACAAAACACCAATTAGGTTTAAGATATAAAGCCAGGTTTGCAGAACTACACAATAGATAATGTCATTAGCACATGCAGTAAGATAAACAATTAATAATGGAAACCTCACCAAACCAAGGTGTTGCTCCACAACAAAGGATCCCTTGATTCTGTGAAAGTGGAAACGTACAGAATTGGAAAACATAATTATATAACTATAATTCTGAACAAATATAGTTTTGATAAACAGCTAAAATCATCAGTATATAAAGAACTCAAAACACCAGATACAAAGGAATAAAGTAACCAAATTTAAAAAGGATACCATATCTAAGTTGGAATTTTCAGTATAGGTTTATGAAATGAATGAGAAAGGGTTAAATCATTATCAACATCCTTACTCATCAGGGAAATCAAAATCACAACTACTTGATATTTCATCTTCCACACATCATTAAGACTAAGATCCATAACACAAGAGACATCTCATTCTGATGTGTACATGGAGTAAGTGAACACTCATCCACTGCTCAAGAGAATGCAAACTCATACAGCCCCTGTGGAAATCAGTTTGCTGGTGATTTTTTGAGGGAGTGATCAGAATCAATCTTACTCAAGATAAGGCTTAGCACCATTGTGTATACTTAATGGATGCTTCATCATTCCAGAGAGACATTTTCTCAGGCTTGCTCAGCACTGTTATACCAGTAAGACCCAGAAATTGAAGTAATTCTACATGTCCTCCAACAGAAGATTGAAAAAATACATTCCCTGTAAATGATGGTATATTTTCCAGCAATAAAAAAAAAAAACCCATGAAATGTGTAGGTAAATGGGTAGGGGTAGAAAAAGATGAACCTCTGTGAGTTGTCTCAGACTAAAAAGACAAATATGTTATGTATTTACTTATAAAAGGATATTATCTGTAAAGTCAGACATAATCGCTATACCATCCAGACAAACACAAAGAATATTTATAGTTCAGCAACTAGACACTAGAGCTATTTTATGTTAAAGAATGAAAACAATATTAGTTATGGAGACTTATGAGGCCTGTAATTGTAGGAATAAATGAGAATGGGGAGTGAAGAGGAAGATATTGACAGAATGTATACTGAGTTATAATTAAGGCATATTTGAGTAGAATAGAGCCATAATACAGTATTGTCATCAAAAAGTATATTTCTATATGTAGATTTTCCAAAGGGGAGGAATTGGAATCTCAAGTAACCATAAGAAGCCCTCAGTCATGAGACATTGTTCCATTTTATTGACTATTTGCCTAAAGATAAAATAGGTAAAATACTTCTTCAATGATCAGGAAGTAGTTCATAACATGATTAGCCACAGGTGGACAATGAGGTCCTTGGTCCCTTGATGGCTTGATGCCCAAGTGTGAAGGAATTTGAGTGTGGGGAGTTGGGAGTGTGTGGACGGTTGGGGGCACACCTTATAGAAGCAGAAGGACTAGGGATGGGATGGGGGGTCCGGGGTGGTATTCATATTTTAAATTTAATGTTTCATCTACTTATATAAAATACTGGCTTATACTAAAAACATATGCTTTTCCATATTTCATTCATTATACTGCTTGTATTTATTACTGCAGTATAGTGCTGCTTTAGTTGGAACATGAATTGCTTACAAAGATTCTTTTCTTTAACTTATCCCCCATGAAAATACCTAAGTTACTATTAAAAGAAAAAAATCAGTTTAATTTCTTGTGTTAACTTCAATAACATAGCATAGAATCATTAAAAATTCTATGCAGTGAAATCAGTAATTACTACTGAGAACATAAATATCAATTAATATATTACACCAGAGTTTTTGTTTTAGCAATTGGGCTGTTAGAAAGTTGGAACTCAGTTTATTATTAGTGATTAAATATTAGATGCATTCCTTACGAAATTCTGTTGCATATAAAAAATTTTTCTACAAATACATTTCCAAATAAATAAAAGTAGCCACAAACAAAAATTTAAAGCTATTGATAAAACTTCCAAACATTTGAAATAGTCAAATTCGTGGGTTGGAATCTCACTATAATGATATTCCTGAATCCCGAAATATATTACATATTAATTCGACACAATTCCAACATGTTTATATTTTACTTTTGGTGCTATTGTCAAAGACATCTCCAAATCAAAGGGACTCCATGATAGCCAAAAGTGGTACGATTAATAGAAGCCAACTGTAAAGTGGCACAGTTTAGTAAAAACTTTCTGTATACAAAGTATTTATAATCAAGGTATATTCACAATTTTGTAAGGTTAAAGCATACTTTTATGCAATAAAATTTTGTCCTTTAAAAATAAATAAAACCCAAGTTTCCTTTAAACCCAGGATCAAGGACCAGACTCAACTGAATGCAACACAACTATAAAGAAAGATTCAGTCTACTGAAGCAAAAAGGAATAGGGTCTTCTCTCAAAACACACAGAGTAACTACATATCATTATATAGAGATGTAGAAATAATATGTATTAGTCAATGTGTGCAAGGATCAAACTTGTGTACACAGGCATGAATGTGCAAATATTAACATCTCCTATCTTTATGAAGTGATATGTATAGGAAAGCCTTTATGTCTGGCTACAAGTCAAATGTACAGTAAAGCTTTTGCATTTACCTTTGAGTGAAATGTTTCAGCAAATGTTTTATATGTTTACGTTAATTAGTAGAGGCTAAGAAAATGTTTTCAGACTCTTTGAACACTGAATAATTATTGTCTTTCTCTAGAGAAACTGCACTGACAGCTCTATGCAAACTTTCAGCTGCACAATCTTGGTCTTGAAAAACTTAAGTTCTTACTTTTGACTATGATTTGCCTTGGTCAAAATGGAATGAGATTTGTGTGGGTTTTTGGCTCTCGTGGCAAGGTAACTCAAATAAATGGAAACTTCCCAGTCCTCCAAATAACCTTGTATAATATTTGAATCAAGCAACTGGGGAGATTATACAAGCTTATGAGGTATCAGGAATTTTTTAAGTAAGGCTAAAAGACTCTTACTTTTTAGAAAATGAAGGCTTAGCATCTTAGTGAGCTCCTCTCTGTACTGTTTCACCTATGACCAACATCAACCAAATTCTTCCTCATCTGATCTCCAAGGTATTTTTGATACAGTTTATCAGTAAACTGTACCATATATTTTATCAAATATATTTTACAAATTAATGTAGACTGTTTATTTCATACAGGAATTACAGACAGAGGTCATGCTGATTTGTTATTTTCAATTATATGTAGATACAATGTGCCTATATATTAGTCATAGACTTTGCACGTCAGAATGCAGATTATACACTAATTTATCTCTCAAGTTTGAACATATGCAAATAAAGTAGAGTTAAACTACAACCTGATGAACTGCATAACAGAAATTCTTTATATATATATATATATATGTATATATATATATATGATATACTTCAATTAATGTACCATAAATATTTCTGAAATATAGGCTATAGACTACAAGGAAGTGTCTACGATCTTGAGAAAAAATTAAGGACTCAATGGTAATATTGAAATAAGGAAAACTATATTTGTAAAACAACTTTCAAAATATCAATAGAGAAATAAAGCAATCAATGTATGGTGTGTGGCAAAATTTATCTTAAGGCTGTTAAGAGGCCATGACATTTTCTCATGGACGTAGAATTGTAACGAGGTTACTGTGTTTAAAAATATCTGAAGCAAAACAATACAGTTTTTAAATATTCAGGATATACCACAGAGACCACAGGTCTAAAGTCACAAAACAAATAACTGGAAAATTTTAGGACTGTGTATTCACTAATACAATGTCACAATGAAATTTAATTAGTCAATTTCTTTTTTATATAGTATGTAATACCAAAGTAGAGCTCTTCCTTAGATGACGCAGTAGTTTCCTCACAAAGCTCATGACTCTTCTGAACAGAATTTAGTAATGATCTGGCATGGAAGAACAAATATACTAGAGATTACAGCAAAGTATAAATACGATAATATAAACAATGTTTGAATTGTGGAATATCTTTAGCCATTAATGGCAACAGACTGCTAGCATCATGGTCCCAAGTGTGCTAGCTTTCTGCAAGTGCTAGGATTTCTCTCTGTCAGTTACATCTGGATTTTTCAGAGACTCCATGTTGGTATATGGAGGACATGTGCTGCCACAGCTGCTCTCACAGTGGTTGTTTTAAATGTGTGAAAATGTCAGAAATTCCCTATTTTCTGTCCCAAGCTGAAGCTTGAAACTTTTATATTCTTTGCAGAACACACAGCCCACCATTACTGTGCAAGGAATGCACACCAAAATCTGATACCTGCATTTCACAAGTGGTGACAGCCCCTGTACAGGAAAAGGACCCACCAATTCAGGGCATGGAGGCTCTGAAATAAACAATCACTGTCCTTACAGATTTTGCCTGGCTCTGTTTCCTGTCAGTTACCAAAACACTTCTTTCTCTTTAGAAGCATAGATTTTGGCTATGTTTATAAGCAGGACTAGAAAATTCTGGAATATAGCTAGCAGCATGATTGATCAAATCTACCCCATGCAGAGAAATGGATTTGCTCTCCTTGGTTCTGATTAACTGACTTTGTACATTCAAATAAAGAATGGATTCAGATGTAATCAGGAGAGTGATCTCATATCTTCACAAAGACATCAAATCCTGCTGTAATCTTGGAAATCTCCATCAGTTCTGCTGATTCAGAACCGACAGCTTCTACCCTGGGTTCCTTGAGTCAAGCTGTAAAATTGAGAGTGGATGGCAGAAAAATATGTGTTTACCTTCTTCTCTCTATACTTGCCATCAGAAAAACAAGTCGGTGGAATCATGGGACTATATCTATCTATTTTTGACTCATTATGCCGAGACACATGCAAGTTTCCAGAGATGTGATATTTCTTTTGGGACCCACTATGTATTATGAGGACTATTCAGATTATATGAACATTGTAGTAACCAATAAATTCCAATTAGTATTGTGCAAATTCAGGAAGATACTCCAGAATTTCTTCATGCTAACTGAGTGCAAGACATTGATGGATAATTGCACTTAGTGTTCCAGCATATCTTGGAGGATTAAATATTAAATATCTCTATAAAATATCAATATATGAGAAAAACTATTTTGTCGGCACACAATACACGCAATATGGGAAGCAGATAAAACAGGGAAGCCAGGAATCAGAACATAGACATTCTGAAACAAACAAGCATAATCTTTGCAGCTTTCCACTGGCTCTGTCTCCTCACAGTTATACAAGCACTCTCCCTTCTCTTTAGCAACATTCAGTCGGCCTCTGGTTATATCCAGGAGCAGATAAGTCCTGGAATATAACCAGCAGCCTGACTGATCCAACCTCACCCTGCAGAAAAATTTATATGCTCTCCTTCCTTCTGATTGATGGATTTTTTGCATAGAAATAGGGAATGGAAAAAGATCCAATCAGGAGAGAGATCTCATGTTTAACCATATCTAGCCATGGACAGGAAAGACTGCAGTTACCTTGGAGATCTCCAGCAGTGCTGCTGACTCATTTCTCACTCCCATCCTTGCTGGATTTCCTTATGGAAGCAGAAAAATTGAAATCGGATGGTAGGAAAAGCTGTTTTTACATTCTTCTGTCTACAATAACCAACAGAAAATCGAGTCATTAGAGTCGTGAGACTGTTCCTATTTCCGGCTGCTTATGCCAAGATTCAAATAATTTTCCACAATTTGTCTGATGTTTTCTGAGCCTTTCTGTATATGAATTTATTTTGCAATTGTTACAGACTGCTCACTTGTGACGTGACTGTGTCTCCTTCCCCAATTGCTTGTAGTGTGTGCTCTCAACATAGCTTTTCCTCATATATTGATATTTAATAGAGCATCTTCCAAGAGATGTTGGAACACTAAGTACAATTTTCCATTTGTGTGCTGCCACATGTACGCAGTTACCATGATAAAATTCTTTGACAATCTGGACAATACTAATAGGAACTTATTAATACATTGTTAATGTAATCTAGAGAGGCCCAAAAGTATATTGTGCACGAGGAACATTTAATGTGTGAGTGCAAAGAGGCTATGACATTTGCTGAAACAAACAGAACTTTAAGTTGTTTACTACTCTCAGGAATACTCTAGTCAAAGAAGTTTTATTTTGAAATTTTCCAAGATCTACCAGGAAGACCTGCTTGCTAAAGTCAGAATGCAAATAACATGAAAAGACTAAGTCTCTTGGTTTCTACTAGGACAGAGACAAAATGAAAATCACTGTGTCCATTTCTGTCTTATCAGTATTCAATACCAACCTGTACACTATCCGGACAAGATGAATTGATTTCATCAAAGAAATCAAACACCTTGACCCCAGTACCTGCACAGGATTCAAGAAATGGGAAATAATCACTGCACTTGTAGGATTCTTCTGCTTCAATCTCCTGTCAGTTACAGAAGTACTCTTCCTTATCTTTGTACCATATGGTCAGATTGGGCTACATTTCAGGACCAGATAAGTCCTGAAATATAGCCAGCAGTCTGACTGATCAAATCGCTCCCTACAGAGAAATTTATTTGCTCTCCTTGCTTCTGATTGATCGAGGTTTTGTATTCAAATAGAGAATGAAATCAGATCCAATCAGGAGAGAGTTCTCACTTCTAGGCAGGGACATTGGAGCTGCTGAATCATCCCTCCTACCCTTCGTTGGTTACCTCACTGCAGCATAAACCTGAAAGTGGATTATGGGTAGTCTCTTTTTACACTCTTTTCTGTCCACATTGACGAATGGAGAGCAAATCAGTGACATGTGTTTTTTGATCCCATTTATGGCTTATTCTTCTTAGACCTAAGTCTTTTGTCTGAGAGTCTGGGATTTTTGTGAAGATTATTGAGAGAGAAACTTATTTTGCAATTATTTCTCCCTGCTGTCTAATAGATCCGTGCCTGTGTCTGCTTCTCAAAGTGAATCCCTTGTATGCTCTTATTGTCGCACTCCCTAGTACAGTCATTTCTAATACTGTAGCCACAATTAGATGCTGGCAATCCAATGTAAAATATTCCATTCTGCCCCTGCTCAAAATACAATCAATTTGTATAAAATCTCAGCAGGGTCTTTATAAAACACAATAATAAAATTACAGTTTCAATTTTCAAAAAAATTTTCATATACTGTGGATATTTTACCTGTATGGAGCATTTTGTGTATATTTGAAATGAGACCCAGAGATATTCTGAAATATATACTGTAGCAAGGTTTTTACTATTTAAAATAATAACTCACAAATGTATTATACTTTCTTAAATATCCATAAAATACCACAGAGACCCTATTGTTAAAGTTATTACTCTAATAAAGGGATATTTGTCAGTCTTTGGCTAATCTACATTACAAAAACACAGTGAAAATTACTCTGTACACTTATTTCTCTTTCAGGATTTAATTCCCAGCTGGCCACCATAAGAACATGATGTACTTATTTCCTCAAAGTAGTCAACAGACTTAAACTGTTAGTAAGAGAAGTACTGACATGAAGAATAAACATGTAA
>NW_021611586.1:0-1319 GCF_004785775.1 Grammomys surdaster | reverse complement strand
ACACACACACACACACACACACACACACACACACGATGCTCTCCAACAGCAAAAATAACAGGAAAAAACCAATCATTGGTCTTTAATCTGCCTCATATTAATGGATTCAATTGCCCAGTGAAAAGACACAGCTAACAGGATAGATACAAAAACAGGATCTGTAATTTTGAGGCATAGAAGAACACCACAGTGACAAAAACAGATACTAACTCAGAGTAAAGGTTTAGAGAAAAGTTCTCCATGAAACAATCCCAAGAAAAATCTGGCATGCCCATTGTAATATCTAATAAAATAGACATTCAACCAAAAGTAATGAACAGAGATAAGGAAGGACTCTTCATATTCATTAAAGGAAAAATCCACCCAGTTTAAGTCTCAATTGTAAACTTCTATGCCACAAATGTTTTTAAAAGAAACCTTACTCAAGCATAAAATACACATAAAAGCTCACACAATAATAGCGAAAATATTCAGCACCCCATTCTCACCAATGGACAGATCATTGAAACAGAAACTAAAGTGAGACACAATGGAACAGAAGTTTTGAATCAAATGGATTTAACAGATATCTACAGAACATGACTATCCTCTAAGAGGCCCTACCAGCACCTGACTGAGACCGATGCAGGTACTTACAGACAACCATTGTACTGAGACAGGGGATCCTAATGGAAGAGTTAGTGTAAGGATTGAAGGAACTGAAAAGGATTGCAACCCCATAGGAAGAACAACAGTATCAACTAATTGGACCTCTCGGTACTCCCAGAGACTGAACCGCCAACAAAGGAACATACATGGACTGGTCCATGGCCCCCACTACATATGTAGCAGAGGACTGACATGTCTGACCTCAATGGGAGAAGATGCACTTGGTTCTGTGGAGGCTTGATGATCCAGAGAAGGGAGATCTTAAAGGAGTGAGATGGGTGTGGTGGGAGGGTCGGGAAGCACCCTCTTAGAGGCAGATGAGGGAGAGGAGAGATGGGGTGCTGGGTTAGTGGATGGGAGAACCAGGAAGGGGAACAATGTTTGAAATGTAAATAAATAAAATACTAAAAGAACAAAATTAAAAACTAAAAAAAAAGAAAGCAGAGAGAGAGAAAAAAAAACAAAATTTACTGTTGGGTATGTAGGGAGTTGGGGAGGAAGAGGAAGGAATTGGGAGAGGGGGAAAAACTTCAAAATATATTGTATGGAAAATCACAGAAGATCTGTACAAAATGGTGTCACTGTGGATAACAGGATTTTTATGTTTTTGTCTGAAAGTGTACAACTTGAGAGAAAAGGTATGAATAATATTTGGTGTACATTAATACATA
>NW_021611585.1:0-6560 GCF_004785775.1 Grammomys surdaster | reverse complement strand
GCTAACAATCCATTGCTCAAGGCAGCTCACACAGCCTAGCCAAAGTCGAGGTCTTCTTCATGCCAGGAGATCATGGCAGCAGTTTGGGTATACTATATGTTGTTCCTATAGAGCAGCAATTCTCAACTCTTCTCAGGAGTAACATATTAGACATTTATATTATGATGTATAACAATAGCAAAATTACAGTTATGAAGTAGCAATGAAAATGTTATGGTTGGGGTCACCACAACATGAGGAACTATTTTAAAGGGCTACAGCATTAGGAAGGCTGAGAAGCCCTGTTGTAGAGGAGTGGATAATTGGAACCACTAATTCAATCTACCAATGATACCAAGTAGGACATAATTGTGACTTTTTGTAAAGAAAAGATTAAACAGAACATAGTCATAAGTCTTGTAATATGTGCTTGATAAATTATGTTCAAACACCTTATCAAAAGATCCTGAGTCAAAAGTAACAGATGAGCTCTGAACTGGGAGAAGTGATGTAAATCCTTATTTGTGTGTAGCTCTGTGAAATGAAGAAAATAATAGAAACAAGCAGTTAGGGATGAATTAGACTTGGAGTTTCAAGAAAGAAACTATATAGCTGGTCCTTAAATAATTAAAATATCTATATCCTCACATTAGTATTAAGATAATCGTACATGGGACCGGAAAATGGCTCAGGCGGTCAGGACACTTGCTTCCAACTCTGATGACCTGGGTTTGATCCTTGGGACTCATACAGGAACTGATTTTCTCAGGTGTCCTGGAGTCCATACACACACTGTGGCATATGCTTCTCTCAAAAAATAAATTATTTTTTAAAGAAGATAATGGAAGAAGTTCCTAAAAGATAATCGAGAAATTGTATTGCCACAGTGAGCCGTAAGGTATCTCCCTTTGACACAGTAGGAATGATATGATCTTCTCGTGAAGGGATGCTGTCTGAAAATAACAAAAAGTCAAAGCCCAGTCTATGGAAATCTTTAGGTTATAAGTTTACAAGAAATCTGAACATGGAAGAACACATTAAATTACAATGTAAGGAAACCACCAAGTGAATCCAGAAAGTGTTGCAGGTTGTACAGTTATGGGTTAATCTTGAGTCCAGTAACTTCACTGTGTTCATTGATTGTAACTGTGTGTGTGTGTGTGTGTGTGTGTGTGTGTGAATTCCTTTTTATGATTATGTCTTCTTTAACTAGAGATATTTTATGTTCTCTTTTCCTGTGTGCATAACTATTTAAACCTATTTAGTTTGAGAGAAAGGGATGGGGTGGCGGGATATGGCTGCATGTGTTGATGTCTGTGGAATATTTTCTCTCCTTCTACCTGTGTATGGGCTCAGGGCATCCAACTCATATCACTTGCTGAGCCACCTTACCTGTCTACATGTGAATGACTTGATTTTTTAATTTACTTTTTGAGAATTTCATACATGAGGACTGTATTTACACCATTTCATCGTCCCCTCTCTTCCAGCTCACCCTACACATTTATAACCTCTTATTCTTTATTACTGTTTCATACATACATGTATACATGTATATTTACCACTGAAGCCTGGATGAGTTCATTCAGTCTTGCTCCTGTGCACATACTTTTTGGGCTCATTGTTTGGAACTAGATGCTTATCAGGGACTCGTCCTTGGAGAAGACTGCTCTTCTTCTCTCAGCAGCCATGCGTTCATTGCCTGTAGTTGGGAAATGATGAAAGCAGGCACTCTTGTCTTAAGAGAGAAAATGGGCAGTCTTTATCATAGATGTCTTTGACAGTTGAAAAAGTTCTAGTCTTAGATTTTAAATTGTCTTCATCCTGAAAGTGTTAGGAATTGTCATGATGGTTTTTAAACTAAATATAATCATCTATAATATATAATTAATAATATAATTATTATATAACATACTGATATATAATTATCTATTGGGATGATTATCTATTTCATATTGTATTCAACTAACATGGTATATTACATTGTTTGATAATTATATGTTTAAGATGCTAGCCTTGCATTCTTTAGATGAAGACCAATTTTGAGATGTCTCAGTCTTCATATTTGATTTTCCAGTTGAGTTCTCTTTTCTCTGTAATTTTACTCTCTTCCATCCCTCTCCTCTTCCCTCGCCCCCAAGCTTCTCCTGGTTTTAGGCTTTGGGTGTTCTTTTACAGCAGTCTTTATTTTGCTTGCTTTCTTGCAGCAAAGATCATTTGTACATTTCTCACCCCAAATTTGGAATCCTGTTCCTTTGTCCCTAACCCCCCAGCCCTAAAGAATCTATTTCGTTAGTCCTAAACTACAGTCAACATGCTTCCTGGCTGTCTGTGCTTCTGGCTCATGTGCCATAATGCATAGTATTTCACTCTTGATTTTAGGATATAAACTCATGGTTTCCCTTTTGGAAAAACAGAAAGCATATGGATCAAACAAGCCAGAAGATTCTAAGTATTCACATTTATGAACTGATAAAAATAGGCAGTGATTTACTTTGAAATACATTCATCTACTTTTAAAAAAATATAAGTGGGCTGGCAAAATGGCTTAACAGGTAAAAGAGATTGCTGTCAAGCCTGACAAACTTAAATTCAATCCCTGGAACCTATATGGTTGATGTGCGTATGCATGTATTTCTGTGTATGTGCACACACACATAGATATAAATGTCATAAAAGGAGGCAGAGGCAGGTGGATCTATGAATTATGGACCACCTTGACCCTATTTTAAAGAACAAAAGAAACAGGAGAAAAGGAAGGAAGGAGGGGAGGGGAAAAGAAAGGAAGGAAGGAAGAAAAGGAAAGATATGAAAGAAAAGAATGTGCTGGACAGGTCTGTAACTCCAGCCCCTGGGTGGTAGAGACAGGAAGATTAGGAGTTGAAGCACAGTCTTAGTTACGTTGTTTTTTTTGTTTTGTTTTGTTTTTGTTTTTTTTGTTTTTTTTTGTTTTTTTTTTTTTCAGGCCACCATCAAACTGTCTCAGAAAAAGGAGGTAGGCAGGAAAGAAATAAGACAAATTAAGAATGCAGATTACTTTTTAGGAACATAGGGGGATACAGTATAATACCTCCACTTAAAGTGATCAGTGATAGGTATGATAGTCTTCTCCTAATGTGGGGGATATATTCTTAGCTTGTCTCCAATGGCTGCCTGAAACTGCAAACCATACTGAATACATATAGTAAAGTTTAATGTATAAATTAGGCACAGTAAGAGCATAACAACAATAAAATCATTAGAATGACATGCTGCATTAGAAGTTTTATGTAGATATGGCCTCTTTCTCAGCACATCTTACTGTACCTTTTTATTTAAAGAGAGCCCTTTAACTTTCTCATTGTCAACATCTCTTTGCACATTAGGGCCATTAGTCAGTAAAAATAAACATTACTTGAGCACAAGCACTGTAACAGCAAGTCGGAGTTCGATCCCTAAGGTCGCTACTGAAGAATCTGCAGGCAGATGGCACACATAATTGACAAACTGTAATTCACGATAGAGGAGTAGATTTCATCATACTGCTTAGACTGGTGTATAATTAAAATGTTAGAAATTGTTTACTTTTGGAATTTTCCATTTAC
This sequence comes from Grammomys surdaster, assembly GCF_004785775.1. NCBI lineage: Eukaryota > Metazoa > Chordata > Mammalia > Rodentia > Muridae > Grammomys > Grammomys surdaster. Next base: position 2,997 of record NW_021611585.1, on the reverse strand, counting down.
TGTTTCTAGACTATAAGTAACTGAAACTGCAAGAAGGAGAACCATGGGTAAAGGATAAATGTCTTGCTGTTAATTCTGGAAAATTGACATCAGCTCTCGTTTTTTTATAAACACAAAGTATTTCTTTTTTTTTTTTCCTTTTATGCTAAAGACTTTATTTTTCAGACTTTTAGAGAACAGCTTTCACTAAACACTGCTGGAAAGGCCAGATGGCCAGGTGAGGCAGGCTGACTCTCAGAGCCTGGCTTCCTTGGTGGACAAGCTGAATGTCGAAGAAGCCTCTGGAAAGCCATGCCCTCCATGCAGGTCAGACTGGCCTGCTTTCATACACTAACCTAACTCCTACCTTCTTCATGCAGCACTGTCAACACTGCCTACCTTATAGAACTAACATGCAGAAATGCTTCTGAGGATGGACTGGTCCTGACCAGGGTCATGAGGCTGTAGCTATGCATTCTGGACCATGTCTGCTCAGGACAGATGAACTGGCTGGCACAAGCTAGCCCAACACGCTGAAGGTAGCAGGTGTCAGGGGTATGGACATACAGACTTCACAGACGTGAGACAAAGGAAAGACTTCTGAAATGGCCTGGGTCACGGCAGGCTTCTGACAGGATGGGCTGGAGACGCTGACGTCAAGCTTATTAACACAACCCACCACCTCAGCCCTTCTTTCCCCAAACATAGCACATTTTAAGACACGGCAGAGTCACTCAAGATGAGATTTCCAGTGCAAAGCTCCTTTTCTAAATTCTAAGGAGAATGTGCATGGAGTAGAGGGCAGAAAGCCACATCTGACGGCTTGTCTGCGCTGCAGTCCGGCTTTTGTCTTTGAATATATAAATAATCTTCTCCCGAGGCTGCCCCTCAGATGACAATCACAAGTAATGATGGCCGAAGGAGTTGATTTGCTCTGGTCACCGCGTATGAACCAAAATGGGTCATCTGCAGCCTTCATGCAGAATTTAGAAACTGGAAAAATCATTTAAGCCTTAAAACCAGAAGTGGCTCCACAGGCACATAAAGAGGTGGGTTTGGCCTCTGTCACAGGGGTCAGAGTTGTGAGCAGCAGCCGCCACAGCGGGGAGGCTGAGTACTGTATAGGAATGTGCAGGCCATTTACCTCCTCAGCCTCTGCTGGTGATTCAGGAGACCGTACTTGAATCTTCTGTCAGAGAGGATGCTTCGTGAAGATAGACTGCTGTGGTCATTATTTTAGCAACTTTACCATGTATGGGCCTTGTAATCTGTAGCCCATCTTTCGGTAGTAATTTCTTGTGCCGACCCCTGATATGACTGCCATTTTCCCAGATCCATGCTCGTGCAGAGCGATTCTTTCTGCTTCTTCCATCAGCAGCATGCTGAACCTCTGATGCTGAAATTTAGTGGGATCCCGGCTGCTCACAGGGACCACACTTCCATACACATGTAGCTCTCGGACTATGGAAATACCTCCACCTAATTCAAACTGGAAGGTTTCCTGGGAGCACTTCCGTAGCCTCAGGAGGCCAATCAGGATGTCCTGATCAGGATCTTCGTAGGACAGGAAGGTTTCCCAGCCACCGTTGTTAACATAATCTCTCCGCACCAACTCAACCTGGTATGGCCACACTCTGTGATGAATTTCTTGGATTCCAACCTCCCTGGTTCTCACATCTCGGCACTGTATTCCAAGATCTTTCATTCTTGCAAATGCCAGCTCCTGCAGGTTGCCATGCTCTACTCCTGAGCTGACAAGGGGCATTGGAATGTCTCTTTGCACCTGGTACACACGAGTCCATGGGGGCACAAGGGCTAGGATCCGAGCTACCAGCTCAATCAAGTCACTGGGAGAATAGCTTCTGTATCTTCCTGATTTCCACAGCTCATACAGACCAGTTCCACGGATCACTAGGGTAGGGTAGAGCTTCAAACCATCAGGACGAAAAGCAGGGTTCTCAAAAAATTCAATAAACTGCTCTATGTCTCTCCAGTCCCACGTTCGGCAGGTCAGGCATCATATGCGCCACCACTTTGAAACCAGAATCTTTGACCAGGTGCAATGATTGACACACTGCTTTCACAGTGTGACCCTGTTGGTGTCTCTGGCCACATCTTCATAGACACTCTGCACGTCAATCTCCAGCCTCGTGCAGCCGTGAGTCAGCATGTCACTTAAGTGCCGCTTCGTGCAATGATCAGGCCTGGTCTCAATCGTAATTCTAATACACTTTGTGAGGCTTCTCTCAGAATACTTGATTGCCTCATGAATATTGTTTGAAGTATGGCCTGATAAAGCATCATGTAAATTTCGGATAAAATAATCTTTGTATTCTTCCGGAAGGGCCATGAACGTTCCGCCTATCACGATGAACTCTACCTTATCCACAGTGTGACCAAGCTGCTTTAGCTGCTCTATCCGGTGTCTTGTCTGCATATAAGGGTCGTATCTAGCACGGATAGCTCGCATGGAAGTTGGCTTATAGCCCATGTAAGACTGGGTTGAGTACTCAAAATCTTAGTCAGGTCCTCCAGGGCAGTATACACATATATTCCCTGTAAAACTGATGTGTGGACATCTGTGGGGTTTGCACATCACAGCCACAACAGCAATCCCACTGGCAGTCCTGATGGGCTTTGCCTTTAGCTTGGGAATCAAGATCTTTCGGTAGTGAGGAGGGACTGCAGCGATGATATCCACCAGGTGGGGGTGGGAAGAAAGGCCATACTTGGCAGCCATCTTGGTTTTCATCTTATTTAGACCAATGTCTCTCCCCTGCTCGTGAGCTTCAACCAGCTGCTTGATAACGTCCCCTATGGTCAGCATCATCAGCTCAGCCGGGCTGAGATCCCCTTTCCTCTTTTGCTTTATCTCTGTGCTGGCGTAGCAGGATGCCACCACGTTACGAGGTTCAGTCGGCGGAGAAACTTAGCAGCCCACAAAATATTTCATATTGGTTGTTTCTGAAACTTGAAAGTAATGGTATGCAATAAGGCACTGTTATTTTTTCTACTCTA
>NW_021611584.1:0-7491 GCF_004785775.1 Grammomys surdaster | reverse complement strand
ATTTTATATCTAAAAAGGATTCTATATACCCAGTATCCATAACTTTTTCCTCTACTTTCCCCCATTTTTTCTAATGATAGTTTTTAATCATAAAAACTTAACTCCACTTCTTCTAATGTAAATCTGATTACAGATCTTGCATTTCAGTATCTTCATAGCTTCTATTTCCCTGTCTGAGGGTTTGATATTGATGGCATAGCAATAAAAGCTGAACAGCACTAACTCTCTAACAAAGGTAACTGATCTGTTTAAGAAGAAAAAAACAGAATCAAAAGAGGACCAGGGAAATTATCAGAGTGGTATTGTCTAATTCCTGAAGCATGTCCTGAAAGGCTGCCTCATGGTTGTGCTGCCCGCCATTGGCCACACCCACAGGGTTTCTAGTGTCCTCTGGAATGCTGCACCGGCCTCCCCCAGAGGCTTCAAGTCGTTGTTGCTGGTCGCCTGCTCCCACCGGTATAGCTCGTTTCTCCACAGGCCAAACATGGTCGGACATCGCAGGCAGCTTGGTGGTGTTGAACTAGAACCGCGTCACACTCGGGTCTCTAGTCTCGTAGGCCCCTTTCAGCTGTTCTCAGACCTCTCGTCAGACCATTTTAAGTGCTTTTATGTAGGCAAACAAGGATTTAGAAAGGACAGCATTAGGATCATTCATTCTGCCCGCCCCAGTAAGTGGCAGAGGTACCCCACACAAAATCTCAAAGGGTGTAAGCTTAAATCACTCTAGAGTGTTCCACACTCAGAACAAGGCAAAGGGAAGGGGGGCTGTCTAGTCATTACCACCGGTCTCCAATGCTAATTTGGTTAAGGTCTCCTTAATTGTTCTATTTATCCTCTCTATCTGTCCTGAACTCTGGGGTTTATAAGCACAATGTAATTTCCAATTAATCCCCAGCTGTGTGGCCAGTCCCTAACTAAACTGGGCAACAAAGACCATTAACAGACCCAGTTAGTTACCTTGGGTATTCCAAACCTTGGAAAGATTTCTTCCAGGATCTTCTTTCCATATTTTGCCAGCTTGACTTCTGTGAAGTCCATCTCCCAGTAAGCTCTGGGCCAGTCGCCCCTCAGTCTCTTCCCATTGGTTAAGGCACAAGCTCTATAGTTTCTCACCACAGCTTTCGCCAAATCAGACAGTCCTTCTTCTTGTGGGAGAATTAATTTACCATCTCAGTTTTTTATTACCCCATAAGGGGTTTCAGAGTGAAAGCCCAAATTGTCCATCACTTGATGGTCGTTGGTGGCATATCTGAAACTGGTATCTCGAGTGTCAAAATAGTCTCTGGAACCCTTACTGCTAGAATCATTGCTCCCTGGGCAGCTTTCTAGGCAGCCATGTCAGCCATCTGATTTCCTTTTTGCAACAGTGTCCTGAGCCCTTTGGTTTTGGTTCAAAGAGGCTCAGTATTTCTGCGTTGTCAGCAGCCCTCTTTGTCTATAGATTGCACCATGTATATGAGCCGTGGCAAAGGCATATCGGTACTCGCTTTCCATCTGCCACTGAATCTCCCGCCATTCGCTTACCTTCCACCACGAAACTGCTGCCATCTGTATAGCAGTTCAGACTTCCTGGCCAGGGCTGGTCCTTCAGGTCGCTCCGAGTACCTGTTTCTTCTGCCAGGATATCAACACAGTGATGGATGGGAGAAGAGTCGTCAGTCACGGGCAGAAAGGTGGCAGGATTCAAGATGGCCGGGGGTGCAAAGATCACCCCTTTCAGTCAACAACAGGCTCTGATAGTGCATCACGCGAGTATTAGTCATCCATCAGTCAGGGGGCTGCTGGAAAGTTGATGCTACCAAAAGTCCTCTCTGGGGGAGCGAACTGAGGAGGTTAAGTGTCTTGTATTCTCTTATTGACTTTTAGATCTTGTATTGGCTTGTAATCATTAGTGTCTGGCTTCTTCAGTTTCAACCCAAACTTTTGGGAATTCTGCTAGCCATTCACTGATATCTGGGGCTTCCGTCTTTGTCATCCAGGTTCTCTGTCTGTCTAGTTCCTATCTTATCTTTTGCCTTTCTCTCCTGCACTGCGGCCAAAATCCTTCTTGCCTGTAATCTCACCTGCCTTTTCTCTCTTTTCTCTCTTACACTTTCTCTGCCTCCTTAACTAAATCTTCCAGTAACCTCTCAAGAAACACAGACAGTGGCTCGTTTTGGTCCCTGAAGGACTTCTCTTACCTTGGCCAAATTGGTGGGCCATCTCGCTGCCCTTGGAGACCCGCTAGAGCCCGATGGTAGACCACCAGCCACCCCTTACCTGCAGTTAAGGGGGAATCCAGCATCAATCTCATTGGGAAGCTGCATAGGCTGCCCGTTGTCACCAGGAATGTTCTTACAGGCTTCTAACAGAATTCTTTCCTTCTCTTCAGTAGTAAAGAGAACCTGTAAATGCTATTGACAATCATCCCAGGTGGGCTGGAGGGAAAACATCAAAGACTCTACCAGTCACGTCAGACTGGCTGGGTTGTCTGGAAAGGAGGGGTCTTCTAAGAACCCCACAGATATCTTTTCTCTTTCTTAAGGGGAGGGGGGCTAAATTTGTCTTTACCACTGTATCTAATTGACAGCAGGCTAGTACTGTGTCACAGATTTTCTTATTTTTTCTTACTCTAGCAATCATTTCCACCTGCTCTATCTTCTTCTCAACCATAAACATGAGTGAGTCAAAATTTCTGGAGCTCACGACTGAACTGCCAACTGCAGCCACTGTTTCACTATACTTTTAAATGCACAATTTATATATATATATTTTTAAAACAAAATTTTCTTACTTTTTCTGGCTGTAATTTCAGAAGAAGCACCTTGTTACCTGCTAAACTCAATAATCAATGAGACCAAGGCAGGGCTCTAAAAGTCAATTGAAACTGTTTTTTTGTTTTTACTTTTCTTTACTCTTAACTTCTTGTAAGGCTATTAGCCATTCCTTGAGGCAAAACTTTCTAGTGATATAATTCCATATGCATTTCTTGGAATGGCAGCTGGAGTAGGCAAGTCAGGCTGTAATTCTAATCTCTCCAGCATAATCATTATATAGCTCCTGGACCATAAACTGTCTCTTTTAAATGTCCTTGGGTCTGAGGCTGACCTGTCTTCCCCAAGGAAGAAGCAAGGCAATAAAACAAATTCCAGAAAACACCTTTCCAGGGACTAGTCAGAGTGACCATGACAACAGGAATGTCACACCAGCTTCTGCTGAGCCCTCTCTGAGCTTTGTCCTAACTCAAATTTGAAAGTTCTTAATTTAGGCCTATCTACAAATTCCTAAAGTAGTTCATCAAGGCCTTATCTGATCCCAGATAAAACTTACACTGAAATCTTCTTTTCAATCTTGGGGGAAGAAAAAAATCAGTTTCTTTACCATGAAAGCAAAAAAGTTCTTAGCCTCTCCAAGAGCAGCCTGTGCAAAGAATCATTTTTGCCAGGGCTCCTCCTGCTGTGCCTCACTTTTATCCACAGAGCAGGGGGACTTGCCTATAAGTTTTAACCCTTTTTATCTTTCTGAACATAAAACATAGAACAGACATTTATTCTAATAAAACAAAGACAGACAACGACACACGTGGACAAATTTGGCGCCAAGGACTCACAATAGACATAGAAAGCATAACCAAGAATCTCTCCGGTAGGAGCCAGAGAGTTCCTTTTCTTTTGCTAACACACCGCGGAGATCAGACAATTGTTTTAGCTATTTCTCTGTCAATGGCCATGTTAACTCATGTTAACTCTTGTTAACTCAGGATATTTAGCACAGTAGAGTCAGTTCAAAATAACGTCAGTCACAGTCCAAAAACACACAAACAGTTCATCAAGAAAACAGAAAAAACACAGTCAGTTCACCCCCATCATGGGCGGTGAATATACCAGGTACAGAGTATTCTCACCCCTATCACAGGTGCAGAGACGGGTTACACAATCAAGACATGAAAGACTGCCGGTGAGAGAACCTAATGACCAGATGACATGGCCAGCCCATGCTGGACCTAATTTAACAGATTTCTTACATCACCAGCAATGAACAACACAGAATTAGTTGTGCCTTTAACTTAGTTAAAAGGTCCCTACGCAGCAAAGGGGTAGGACACTCAGGTATCACTAGGAAGGAATGAGACACCTGTCCTTTTCCCAGGTCTACTGTTCTCGTGGTGGTCCACGAATATGAGTTCTGTCCAGTGGCTCCAATAACTATGGTTTGCTTACTTCCCAACTTCCCCAGGGGTTTCTTGAGCACTGAGAATTCTGCTCCCATGTCGACAAGAAAGTCCATGGGGGTCCCCTCCACTTTCAGGGTTACCCTAGGCTCGGGGAGGGGGGCCAAGCCCTGACCCCCCAGTCTTCATTGCTACCTAGGGCCAGAGCCTTAAGTCCCTTCTTGGCGGGACACTCTCTGGGCCAATGTCCTCTCTCCTTGCAATAGGCACATTGGTCTCTGTCCAGTGCTTGGCTGGCTCTTCTGGGTCTCCTTGGCTCCTGCCTCCGATACTCGCCCAAGTTCCCTGTCTGTCTAACTCCTCTAGTTCCCTGTCTTCTTCCCTCATCTACAACTGCGGCCAAAATCTTAAAAGTTGTCCCGCAGCGTTCTGGATGTTTTTCCGGGCCTCCAGAAGAACTCTCTCTTTCTCTTCAGCTGTGAAGAGAGTCTGGAGGAGCTGATTGCAATCATCCCAGGTGGGCTGGTGCGAATACATGATAGACTCCACCGGTCCAATCAGGGATGTAGGATACTCTGAAAAACTGGGATAATTAGCTTTCCAGTTAAACAGATCAGATGAAGAGAAGGGCCAGTATTGTAGGAACTGGACTGCATTTGGCTCGGTAGGTGCCGGACCTATAGCTCGGAGAAGTAGAGAAAACAGTGGAGTCGGGTCCTTCCGGACTCAACCCTCTCCGGCTCCGAGTGCCAGTTGCCAGCCCCCCGCCCCCGGCTGCTCCCTGTGGTTCCGGACTTGGTGCCAAGGCCGGGGGAGCCTGTGGTGGTTGATGATAAGGGGGGGCAGTGGCGGACTTGGCCACTCAGGTGGCTCCTCTATCTCGGGATAGATCTTAGGCGGAGCTGAGGGTTTAGTTTCCGAGTCCGGTTTCAGTTTGGGTTTGGGTGTTTTAGGCCCGGAACTGCAGAGAGCCAGGGCTTGGGAGCCTGGCTGTCTCTTAACCCATGGTCTCACCCACGGAGGGGGATTCTGGATCAGGTTCTGCCAAACCACGATGTATGGCTGTAGATCGGGATGTGACCCTGGTCCTTCCTGAAAAATAGTAGCTTTTACTGCAGAAATAGTAGTCGCGTCAAAAGTCCCCTCAGGTGGCCATCCCACATCAAGTTTTGGCCACTCTGAGGCACAGAAAGTCTGCCAACGTCCCTTCCTGATGTTAACCGATAACTCATTGCCTCTGTCCTTCACCTCTGTCCAGTGGTCTAAAGTCAGGCTTAAGGGAGTCACTACAGTCTGTCCCATAACTGTCAACAAGCAACACAAAACACAGACAAAACAACTACACTAACCGTCTCAACCAAGAAGGCCAAAACCAATACAGAAAAACAGATGGCCAGGAGGTCTCTCACACCTCCTCCAGCAGGCCAGTAGGTCTCTCACACCTCCTCCAGCAAGCCACCGTGTCCTCTCTGGCCTCCAGACGGGCACCCACCAGGCGTCCCTGGGGTCCCTCCTCACCTGGGACGTCTCCCAGGTTGTGGCAGTGGTAACCCTCCTAGCACGTCTGCTGGTCACCCATTCGCCTCCTGCCGAGACAAAAGGTTTGCTGTCTCTTACGAGACAGAAACAGCTGCCAAGCCAAACCATAGAAGTGCACTTTCCAGAATTCCAAACGAGACGGATAGACACACAAAACACACAAACAAAACCGCGGTGCCCTTACCTCCCAGTGGGGGTCTCAGAGATCAGAGTGGTCGCAAATCCCAGGACGAGCCCCCAATGAAGACCTCCGCAGAGGGGAGACCCTCTCTCAAGTCTCAGAAAGTCGAGACCACCCAGTAATCTACTCGAGACACCATATACCAGAGCAATTGTGAGGTTATTTATTAGGGCATGACAACTAGCTGCCGGTCAATTCGCATGCCCACGCAGGAGCTGAATTGACCCCGACTGCCAGTTTGAGGGGTGTTTTTAAAGGGAAAAACCACAAACCAAGGAAATGAGGAGGGGGTGAGGGGGTTGCTAGGGTGGTATAACATAAAAATAGTGGAACATTCCAAAGGAACCCAACCTACATGAGTCAGGATCAGATGAAAACTCTCTGTACGCTTATCTTTCTCAAGAATGTAGTCCTGTCCTGTCACTTCGGCCTTGCCCTGTCACTTCGGCCTTGCCCTGTCACTATGGTTCTCAGCTTGGTTCCACCTGACTAAATTGCATTCTTTCCTTTCTCTTTGCAGATCGGCCAGTTCCAGTAATGGTGACTGGTCTTTCCACATTCCTAAAGAAAGCCTAAAGAATATTTTATATCTAAAAAGGATTCTATATACCCAGTATCCATAACTTTTCCCTCTACAATCTCCTCTATCTACTTTCTCCTTCCTGCATCACTTTTTCTACCCAGAAACTCTACCCTCCAATTCTTATCCCAGGAATTGGGTTTCAGATTTTTTTTTCCTTACAAGCACTCAGGTGAGAGACATCACCAGAATGTCAGTAGATTGCCTCTAGGCTTAGAGGGCTGTCTGTACATCAAGTATCTCAGTGGTTGTAGAAGGACAGGTATTTAAAAATGTAAGGCTTGTGAAGGGCCATAGAAATGATAATATCAATTCCTGCTAGCCATTAGTTCTCTGCTAGTATAGCAATCAACATTTGAAAATACACAGACACACCTGCATGTATGTTTAAGAAATTCACCTCAACCCTTGTGCAGAGTCCATACAGGCCAGGAAAAGTTGGGGTCCACAGGTTGGAATATCACCTTCATGTAGACTAGTCTGGCCTGAAATAAAGAGGAAGACACCTGCCCCCTTGTTCTAAATGGTGAGATTATGCCAGCAGCACTTGACAATTTTATGTCTATAGAGTAAGGAAAGGTAATCACAATTTGTATATCTGAACAACATAATTTATATTTTAGAAAACACCTTTGGACTCTATTTCATTTACACTAACACATCACTAACATCTAAACAACTAGAAACACCCATAAAGTGTATTCTTTTCTGTAGAGGGTAAAAGGATCTTGTGGTCAAACATATGCTCTAGAGTAACCAGGAATGTAGAATCAGTTTCTCTTCAATGAAAGAGAAGTGCACTCTTTTCTGACGAGAACTGAGGGAATGGATGTAGTAAGTTGCTTGCTGACCTGTGGTAGATGTAGTGCCATACCACACCTGAAAGTCCCGGACTATTAAATTGACCCCAGACTCTTCCTCCTTAGGTCATTGTTATCTCAGTCAATACATCCAGCCTTAGGGGAGCTGTGACATACACCTTAGACCTTGGTGTACTCTACACTGTATGTTTGATCCTACTCTAGGCCTTTTACTTTTAAA
>NW_021611583.1:0-11419 GCF_004785775.1 Grammomys surdaster | reverse complement strand
TCCAGTAAAAGTACACATTCTTTGCACCAACTCTATTTGTGAATTTTGCTCAGTGCTTACAGGTATTGAAATATACTGCAGATTTTTATTTATGGTTAAATATATATGAGTCAATGTCTTCATTTTAAAAAATTATCCATATAAGTATAAAGAATATTGCTTAACTTTTGTTCATATCTCAACTTTGTCTCAACAGGAATAACACCCAATGATTCTAACTACTACAGCAAGACCACTATTTGTAAATCACTCCTTATTAAACGAGGGAGAATTCATGTAGGCAAGAAACCCTACAAGTGTGGAGAATGCGGTAAGGCCTTGAGTTCTCATAAAGCACTTTCCATACACCAGAGACTTCATACTGGAGACAAACCCTATGAGTGTGAAGAGTGTTGTAAGGCCTTTAGTACTCGCTCGTCACTTTTTATACACCAGAAAAACCATACTGATAAAAAACCCTACAAGTGTGAAGAATGTGGCAAATCGTTTTACTATCCTTCAATGCTCAAGCAACATCAGAGAAATCATTCTAGAGAGAAAACCTACAAGTGTCAAGAATGTGGAAAATTCTTTTGCTATCCTTCATTCCTTAAACAACATCAAAGAATTCACTGTAGAGAAAATCTCTCCCAGTATGAAGAATGTATCAAAAGATTTTCCCCTCCTCTATACCTTCAGGAACAGGAACAAATCTATACTGGCGAGAAACCCTACAAGTGTGGAAAATGTTATAAAGCCTTTCGTTGTCTCTCAGCCCTTAGGATACACAAGACAGTTCATACTGGAGAGAAACCTTACAAGTGTGGTGAGTGTGGAACATCTTTTTCCTCATCTTCCTGCCTTAGAAGACATCAAACAATTCACTCTATATACAACCCCTACAAGTGTGAAGAGTGTGGGAGATGTTTTTCCTCATCTTCATCCCTTAGAAGACATCAAATATTTCACTCTGAAGACAACCCCTACAAGTGTGAAGACTGTGGCCGATGTTTCCGCTTCTCTTCATCCCTTACCAGACATCAAACATTCCATTCTGAGGAGAATCCCTATAAATGTGAAGAATGTGGAAAAACTTTTTCATATAGTAGAAGTCTTCAGGAACATCAAACAATTCATTCTGGAGAGAAACCGTACAAGTGTGACAATTGCCCCAAAGCCTTCCGTTATCGCTCATCCCTTAGGAGACATAAGACAGTTCATACTAGAGACAAATTTTACAAGTGTGAACAGTCCTCATGCCTTGTACGACATCAAGCAATTCACTCTGAAGACAATCTACACAAGTGTGTGGAATGTGGCAAAGCCTTTGTTAATGTTTATAGCCTTACTCGACACATGGCAGTTCATACTGGAGAGAAATCTTGCAAAGGTCTTAAAAAGTTTATACTTCTTCAGCCCTTAAAAGACATCAAATAATTCATAGTGAATAAAACTCTGTGACTGTGTGGAGTGTGGTAAAATCATTCCTAATCCTTCAAACGTTACCCAACTCAATCTGTAGTGTAGACTCTTAAGTGAATGAGTTTGGAATGTCAACACCAACATGTTACATCCATCAGTACAAATATAGAGAATGTCATGAGAGAACAGTAGACACTTGTCTTTGCTATAACCTCCCAACCAGTGTGTTCTATAGTGTGCTTGAATATTGCATGATTGATGAGTCTCTTTCTACTATACCTATAGATATAAAACAAGTGTTATTTCATAATGGGGTCTAAGATCTGAGCCATGGTATAGTTACTGTTTTTCTCGGTGGTGTCACTCAAGCTCCTCCAATAATGTTTCCTTTGGGCATGTAAAGTGCTTGATAAACTCACATTTCACCTTCTGTAAAATGGTCTGCATTGGTTCTCACCTAGGCTAAATCGGCATTAGTGTTTCTCCAGGAAAATCTAACTAAACACAGTAAAGTCATATTTAGTTCCATAATGAAGGCCCTGTATTTCCTTTCATTTCAGAACAGTGTATGACTCCAACTTTCATGTCATAAAAACTTGGCAGAGAATTGAACTATGGACCCAAGCCCCATGCACTCACTCAGTAAAGGGGATGCGTTTGATGAGTGGATATGTGATGTCAGGTATCAAACATAGGTGCGGGTCTTACTTTATTATTGATACAAATCTGACAGTTCTGGTGCTTCCCACGGTACCGAGCTCAGGCACAGGCCTGGGGGATTAAAGAAATACTCAGACTCGGGTCATCCGTTGTGAGAGAATGCCAATGCCTTTACTGGTCAGGTTCAATATGTATACACCAAGCCAGGGAAGGAAAAACACAAACTCAGGAAAATACAGGAACTCAACTGGGGGGCAATGGGATGTCAAGTGTAAATTTCCTTCCTGGGGCATCATCCTTCAACAGGATGTTTTGTTAGATGTCAAGTGTAAATTCCCTTCCTGGGGTACCATGCCTTAGTCAGGATGTTTTTGATTTTAGAGGAACCACAAAATGTTACTTAGTAGACAGCAGCACAAGGAAAGTCTCAGCCAAGGCATAGCAGCCCTTTGGGGTCCTACAAGTCCCCCATTTTTATTTTATAGGCGAATAGCATCTGTCTTAGGTCACCTGTCAATACCAATTACCCGTCATTGGGAATCCCTGCCAGCCTCAGAGCCCCTGTCTTAGGTAGGTAAGGACTGCAAAGGAGTTGCCCATCATTGAATAACTATTCTCAGTAAAGGCTCAGCCAAACCTGGGCAGAAGGGTTCTCTTGTGCCAGCAACATGAGCACCCACTTAGTAACTGCCTGGGACTGGATCTGTTGTCTGTGAAGGCAGCAAAGAAATATCAATCCTGCTGCGGCTGCCCCAAATGCTAGGACTCCCAGAGACAAGGACCTCTAGTCCATCCTTTAAGGAGCCTTCCGGCCAGTTTGAGTCCTGCTAGAAACTTCTCTTCATAAAGAGGCTGTACACAAGTAACGTTAACAACTGATAAGTAACATGTTGGTTTCTCAAAATTAGCAGCAGCTTTTCCAATAGTCTTGGTGGGAACTATGACTGGACAAGTCAAGCTGCTTATCCCCATTGACATCCGAACTGAGGGGGTTCTTCACAACAGTCCAGGGTGCACAACATTCAGGAATCCAAACAGGACTTTCAGCATCTTTAGGAAAAACACAAACAGAACCTCTCACCTTGACTAACTCAGAGTCAGGGCCTTTCCATACACCTGATGACAATTCTTACCATTTCACTAAGCCCAGTGCCTTCTGGGTTTGTTTCCAATGTCTGTCTGCTGCAGACAACGCATCCTTATCCACTAATAAAAAACTTAAAATATATAAAATATAAATAATATATAAATATATATAAAATAAAGGATATAAAGGATAATCTTGTATGAGGTGAGGTAAACTCTCTTTTTGTTTTTTCAAGATAATTTTTCAAAGTTAAATGTGTTCTTTCTACTATAGCCTGGCCTTTAACAGCTGAGCCATCTCTCCAGCCCTGAGTTACTATCAAAGTTGCAAATTTTTAATCATACTCAATAAAGACTTTTTTAGCATAAAACAATGAAACAAAAACAGACAATTAACAGACTGGCATACCAAGGACAGACAATAGACAGGGAAAGCAGAACTAGGGGTTTCTCCAGTAGGAGCCAGAGAGAAAGCAGGACATATCTCAAGAGGGCTCTGAATTGCAGTATAAGGATGGTAACATGACGGGCAGAATTTTCATTGCATTGTCACTGATTAAACTCATGATGTGCTCATTATTCCAGTTATAGAGTGCCCGCTCTGCCACCTGGAAGTGAGGGCTGGAAACACATTTGGCTGACTGTCGGAAAAGAGGCTCCATGATCTTCACAAATTCTGATGGTTCAATTACATCTAAAATTTCTTCTAATTCATTTAAGAACATTACTTCTTTTGGACTGTGAGTCTTTGGCCAGTATTTGAGAAGAGCCATTACCATTGGTTCAGTGAGGGTGCTGTTCTTCTCTAAAAACTGCATGACACAGTATGCCAGCTTGGGATGGTAGACACACAGTGACCTCACTTTGTATAAGGGCAGCAACACCTTCAACAGGAAAATCTTGTGCTCTTCCTTTAGTAGTAAGGCAAATTCATTAATTATACTTCCCAGGATCTCCAGTAATTCTGCTATGCCATTATGGTGCTCTGTCACATGGACAAGCCTATAAAATATATTTTTTGATCTGTTTCCTGATGTAAGCAAGCAGGCCTAAGAACTTCACATGGATTCTGTGCTGGGTCGTTTTTAGAAAATCTCTCTCCCAAGGATCCTCACTGTCGAAGAGTTCTAGAAGCTGCAATAGAAACTTCTGTTCAATATATTTCTTTGCTATATTGGGCTGGAAATCTGGAGACTCTAAAAATCTTAAGAAAAATTCATAGACAAGCTGCAGATGAAGCCAGGCTGCTTCTAAGGTTGGTTCATCTCCTCCTGGGTCAAATTCTGCTCCTGTAGGATTGGAGGAGGGTGGCAAGGTTCGAAACATATTAACTGCAAACATGTGGAAGTCCTCGGGGTACATGGGCTCTGTGATCAAGTTCCAGTTGTGGGTGATATACTCCACCATTTCGCTTAGCACAGCTCGCTTTACTTCTTTCCACTTCAGGTCACTCAGTGGGTCAGAAGCAAAATCAAAGAGGACACAACACTGGTGTTGCTTCTGGATGGAAAGTTTCTCTTGACCCGCAGGAGGAACAGCTTGTAAAGATGGGAATTTTTGCAGTTCTCTATTATTGCTGGCATTAAACCATGAAGAGTTCTGCCATCTGTCTTTCTTCACAGGGACTACGATTGGCTGAGGGACTGGTACTTTTACTTTAGTAGGTGTCGAAGACTGGACAGCTCTGAGGTTTTTCCTGCTGGCTATCTCTACTTCTGCTGTATCTTGTCCTTCTTTTGAACCTTTTCTACTTCTCACTAGTTTTGGTGGTTCTTTCTCTTTCTTGTTTTTATTCGGTATGGCTGGTGCAGACCATGGCCTCCCCAACTCCTGCAGTCACCTGCCACCACTGCTGCTGCAGCAGAAATGCCCCTGGCCTGGCCATCGTGCCATCCCTGCTGCCACCGCCACCACCAGGGGACTGAGTAGCTCGTCCACTCTCACTTCCCCTTTTCCAGGCTACTGTTCCAATTTTTTGACCTTGCATCTCTTCAATTTTTCCTTTTCTAAAATTTCTCTCTCATCCTCAGAGCTGGAGCTCTTCTCCACCTCATGCAAGGATTTCTTAGCTGTATCATCCGGTGCCACTACTTGTAGGGAGGAACTCCTAGTTCCCATGGTGCAACCAAACGATCAAACTCTCTTAGTGCTACTTACTACTGGCAGTTTGATCCCACGCCGCTTCTCCAATATGTTCGACTCACTGAGCTGGCCGGCCAGCCTCTTCCAGGAATGATCCCGTCAGGTTCTCCTCTCTTTCCAGATCTTGGTGGAACTTCCACTTGACAGCTCCGGTGCTGCCCACGATACCGAGCTTGGACACAGGCCTGGGGGATTAAAGAAATACTCAGACTCGGGTCATCCGTTGTGAGAGAATGCCAATGCCTTTACTGGTCAGGTTCAATATGTATACACCAAGCCAGGGAAGGAAAAACACAAACTCAGGAAAAAAAAAACAGGAACTCAACTGGGGGGCAATGGGATGTCAAGTGTAAATTTCCTTCCTGGGGCATCATCCTTCAACAGGATGTCTTGTTGGATGTCAAGTGTAAGTTCCCTTCCTGGGGTACCATGCCTTAGTCAGGATGTTTTTGATTTTAGAGGAACCACAAAATGTTACTTAGTAGACAGCAGCATATAGAAAGTCTCAGCCAAGGCATAGCAGACCTTTGGGGTCCTACACATATCCTAAATTGTCATTTCAAACCTGAGTTTACTAATTTGGGTAAACAGTTATATCATGGGCAATTAAAACCTAAAAGTTAACAATTAATAATTTTTAAGTGACTAAATGTCTCTAATGTACCTAAAATGTAGTTTTCATCATGCTAAATACAAGTGAAATTTATTTAGGGAGACAAGATAGGATGGAGATAGCAATTTATATCTCTCATTCTTTAGTCTTCTGTGTATTCTATTGAAGTACATCCTAAAACACATACCTTAGTGGAAATTTAAAATAAACATAGTATATTTAATATAAAAAAACTTTAAGATTAACTGTAATTATATTTTTAAAAATCTTGGTCTGTAACCTAGAGTACTGGAGCTGAAGGTGTTAAATTTACAATATCCTTGGATGGCAGGACATCCCCATGCACAATAGCACCACTCCTCTTGGATGGGAAATAGACCCATCAGAGTAAATTGTATGGTAGTCACACACCATAACATACTAAGGAAGTAAGGGAAAAGACTTTGTGAAAGTCTGGTGCTCTTGTCTCCTGTGCTACATCTGGTTTCACAACTGGGCCCTGATGAGTTAACTGGTTGTTACTCTTGTACAAATGCCAGGTTGCCTCAGGAAAAATGAGTCCAAGGGCCCAGGCCCCACCACTTCATAGAATTCAAGGATTTGAAAAGAACTAAAAGAAGTGGTGACTGGCATGACTTAGACCAGGTCACATTGTCCTCACACTGTACCTCAGACCCTCTGGAGCCTCCTCAGGGAAGTAAATCATATTTCCCATCTTCTCAAAGAGGAATCCTTCTTTTCTGCTGAGAGAGGACTTATATACAAAGGGTCGCTCCTGAAAAATGGCCATTATGTTGTGTTTTAAAGGTGCAAGGGTCCCTACTTCCCTACTATGAATGGTAAGGTGAAAAAAAACAAACAACAACAAAAAACCAAACAAACAGAACCTTTCAGTGTCCATCTCCTGTGATGTGAGTGCAGCCTTTTGGCTTTAGAAACTCCACCCTCACTTCCTTCCCTATTAAGAGCATTTCTAGATGGAAGCTCAAGCTTGCTCACCTACATTCCTTATTTTTTTAAAAGATGTTATTTTATTTATTTATTTATTTATTTATTTATTTAATTAATGTGTTCACCGTTGCTCTCTTCAGACACACCAGAAAGAGCATCAGATCCCAATGCAGATGGTTGTGAGTCAAGATGTTGTTGCTGGGAATTGGACTCAGGATCTCTGGAAGAGAGAGCAGATGTCAGGAAGCAGCTCTGTACCCAACTTCAGAAAACCCAGAGGAAGAGGGCCTCCCAGGAGCTTTAACTCGGGCAGCATCTCAGGTAAGGAAACAGCAACACCCGCCCCAAACAGGGGGTAACTGGGACCCACTGGGACCCAGGAATTCTCTCCTGACCCAGAGCATGGGCTCCTTCCGGTCTGGGCCCGAGCACTCAGCAGATCCAGGGAGTCAGCTCTGCACCCAATCTCACAGAACCCAGAGGAAGCTGGGCTCCCAGGAGCTCTAACCTGTGCAGCATCCTAGGCAAGGAAGCAGCAACACTTGCCCCAAACAGGGAGTAACTGGGACCCACTGGGACCCAGGAATCCACTCCTGACCCAGAGCCTGGGCCCCTTCCAGTTTCCACCTGAGCACTGAGCAGACCTTGGGCCTCAGCTCTAACCCCAGCAGCAAAACCCATCCCAAACAGTTCTGACACAACCTAGATAATAGGAAAGACAGGCTCCAGTCAGAGACAGCACAAATAGCACAAAGGAGATCCAGATGGCGGAAGGCAAACGCAAGAACATAAGCATCAGCAACCCAAGGTACTTGCCATCATCAGAACCGAGTTCTCCCACATTAGAAAGTCCTGAACTCCCCATATCACCAGGAAAGCAAGAACCAGATCTAAAATCACTTCTAATGATGATGATAGAGGACTTTAAGATGGACATAAACAACACTATCAAAGAACTTGGGGAGAACACAGGTAAACAGGTAGAAGACCTTAAAGAGGAAACATAAAGATCCCTTAAAGAATTACAAGAAAACACAAACAAGCAGGTGAAGGAATTGAACAAAACCATCCAGGACATAAAAACGGAAGTAGAAACAATAAAGAAATCACAAAGAGAGACTACCCTGGAGATAGAAAACCTAGGAAAGAAATCAGGAGTCCATCTTAAGAATAGCAGGGAGACCATAACTCAAGCAGTGTACCATATCTTCTGAAGAACAGCAGGTAGATCATAATTCAAGGCAGAGTACCTTATAGACCATGACATGTTTCAAGGCACAGGCCAAGAAGATTTTGTACTTTTCTACCACCTGGCCCCTCTTACCCCCTCCCCTTGTAAAACATGCTATAAAAAAGCATTTCATGTTCAAAAATAAATAAATAAATAAATAAATAAATAAATAGAAATCAGGAGTCATAGACACAAGCATCACCAACAGAATACAAGAAATAGAAGAAAGAATCTCAGATGCAGAAGATACCATAAAAAATATTGACACAACTGTCAAAGGATCTCTGGAAGAACAGTCAGTGCTCTTAACCACTGAGCCTTCTCTCCAGCCAGCTCACCTGTACTCTTAAAGGGCTCGATAATAACCCATTCAATAACTTTCTCACATGGGTTATTTAATTTCCCAGTTCTGAAGTAAAGAGAGAATTCTTATTTTATGAACAGTGGCTGTTCATTTGTACCCTCAGGTGGAACCAACTTAGAAGCTTCCTGTCAACTGGTTGGGTTTCATAGTGGAAGCACAGTCTAGGTATGCCACCGTGGGAGTACCTGACAGTCTTACCCAGCTGTGAACTCAGGAAATAGAGTAAATGGCTGGGCAAACTGATGCACCCATGGGGTAATAGTGACAGTAATCTTATTGTAATGACCAGTTATTTTCAGGTTTAATTTAAAGTTTACTCAACAGACAGTAACTAAGAACTGGTGACGTTAATCAGATGATAAAGCTGTGTGGATCTAGGTGGTATACCCTAGGGAGACCCTACTCCTGTTATCCTTATGGGTGACCTTATCTTTGTGTCCACAGAGTCAGGCCCCATCTACCACCCACCAGAAAATTTAATAGTGTGGTAGAGGGAGAATGATCCAGAGACTCACAGTTGTGCAAACTGTGGAGAACAATACTCTGTAGAGGCACTGATCTAGATGTGATACCTATATCATACCAGAAATGTGGAGATTCAGGGGTCCCTGAGGGAGAAGAGGTAGAAAGATGGTCAGAGCCAGGTATGATGACATCTACGTTGAAACCATATTTGCTAGAAATGTGAGGACCATTTCAGTCATGATCACACTGTGGCTCATACTCCTTGGACAACATGTGCATACGTTAAAACCAGCCTCACAACAAGCATGGCTGCCTAAGGGCCTCAGAGTATCTCACCTGGAGAGGAGGAGCTCTGGCTCTTTTGGGAGACAGTCATCTGAGAGGGTTCCAGTCCCCAGTCGATGGACCTCCACCCCTACACAAAGATGGAGCACTGAGTGGAAACAAGAAATTAAGAAAGCCAAAACAAAGACATTGGAGTATAAATTTTTATGAAGGGTAAAAAGTAATTTCAGGTGAAGGAATGTGGAGGATATTTGAATAAAACACATTATACATGCATTAAACTCTCCCCCAATAAGTATCTTTTAAAAGATACTTATTTTGAACATATCCAAACTTGATCTACTTCAGCAGTGATTATAGCACATGACTCTGGGTGCAAAAGCATTTACAGAGTGGTGTGAAGTCTCCCAGAAGGGCTCAGATGCTGAGGACTAAGGAGTCCTTCATCAGTGTAACACTGGGGAAAACAGGAATGGTTCCCCAGAGATAAGACACATCACATTCACCTTGTATCTTCCATGTGGCTTTGCCATGAGAACAACAGCAAAGAGTTGAAAAGTGGCCTCCCTGCCCTCCCTTCCTGTCCTACATAATGGCGATCACTGTACTTGGGTTACTGGTTTTGCATCAGTTTTAAAGTTAGCAAAGGAGTATACCAGTCAGATGAAATTGGTGGATAAAAAGTGAAAGAGACAACACTTCAGATACCTTCTGTAGTAGATTTTATAGAAACAAAGAGTAAACTCTAATATGTAAACATCAAGTGCACATTAGAGGAAACAAAGAGGAATGAGTATAAGTCCTAGCTAATTCTCACTTACTTCAGTAGCAAAGAGAGGCTCGTGTGTAGAAAGACTGGCTTGGTTTTTTAAAAAGTAGTTGCTAAAAAATGGTCAACAAGGCCCCTCGACCAAAATATTAGGTTTAATATGTGGTTTAGTTAGAGTTTTATTATTATGAAGAGACACCAAGACCTAGATACCTTTTATAAAACAAAACATTTCATCAGGGCTGGCTTACAGTTTCAGAGGTTTGGTCCATTATCATCATGGCAGGACACATGGGAGTGTGTAGTCAAATGAGGTGCTGGAAGAACGTAGACCTCTACATCTTGATCTGAAGGGAACCAGGGGACTAGATTCCACACCATGGAGAGCTTAAGCACTGCATGTCCTCAAAGTCCACATGATAGATTTCCTCTCACAGGACCACACCTCCTGCTATGTATATGTGGTCATTGTATTCTTCATGTTTGGAGTTTGTGTAGACCTTATTAGGTCAGCTTCCTCAGGAACAGAGGAACATCGCACATGGAAATATCCTTTATGAATATACATTTGTTCTACAACAGAGTTATTTTTCAGAGTTACTGTCTGTTTAGGAAGATTCTCCCTTGAGGAGTGACATAGGTACAGGGGTGATACACCCTCACCACCTATGACAGTTAGGAGAGATGGCACTGATGTCATGGGATATGCATATGCTTGGGTCTGATGTGGAAATGTCAAATTCTAGTTTCAAAGCCATCCTTCTCAGTTTCCCCAAACAGCACCTGTTGACAGATGTGTATGTAATATCCATACCAAAAAGACTTCATGAAACACACAGGTGACAGCTCAGTGGACTTGGAACCCCACCATAGACTCATGTTAGAACCTTAGCAACATCTAGACAGGGGCTGTCTGTGCTTCAGCCCACACAGATCCAGTTTAGGATGACACTGTTCTTTGGCATCCAAATGATTCCTTCAGCATCCACAGACCCAGTGCATGTGACACTATGGGAGTTGGGTTCTCACAGGCCATGTCTATCAAACTTGTTCTTGTCCTTCCTTGTCAGGTGCCATGTTCTCTCCTTTGGAATAGACAGGTTTCCACTGGTCCATGGGGTGTTGAGGGAGTAATCCTGTAAGCAGTTGGAGATTAGCAACTGATTGAATTAGACATTAAGAGACTTTGGGCTTTGACTGTCTTTGGACTATTAAAGTCTTTGGGCATGTTGAGAAATGAACTGTCTTTTTAAAAAACAGATGATAGTGAAACTCTCAGAGGCTTCCAGGTTAGAGATTATGGTGTATTTTAAGGTATTTGATTGTCAAAATCCAAGAAACTTATTTGATATTTCTGGTTTTGTTTTTTATCTTTTCTTCTTCTGCTGCTTCCGCTTCTGCTTCTTCTCTTTAGAAATAATTCTTTCTTCATCATGATTTTGAAGAACTGAG
>NW_021611582.1:0-3059 GCF_004785775.1 Grammomys surdaster | reverse complement strand
TTTGGTTAGAGACTAGAAGTTCTTGGCCTGTAAACAGACACTGTGTACAGGGGGCATCAGAAAACAAGACAAAACAAGACAAGCAAGCAAGCAAGCAAGCAAGCAAGGAAGCAAACAAACTAACAAAAACAAGCACTGGAATGAAAGTCTTAGAGATGGTGATGCCTTTGTCTTAGGGTCAGGAAACGTTGTGCTAATGGTGCCTGTGCATAGAGCTCAGACCTTCACATCCTGCACCTGGATTCAGTCTCAGCTGCTGCCTGAGAATGCATCACCCTTCCTATCTGCCCTCATCTGAGTGCCTGTCACCTGCCCTTTCTGATTCTTATTTCTAAAGATCTTCCCAATGTCAGCCCTCCACCAGCCATGCACACTGCTTCCCTGGAACCCAGTAGGTTCCACTGTTGACCATTGCCCCTCTCACCCCTCTCTCCATCACTTTCACAAATACACCTGGCTCCTGGTGCCCTCTGTATCAATCCTGATTCCGTTTCCATCGGTCCAACTATCTTGCATATCCCTATGACCTCCTGCTGTGTGGTCACTCTGTTTAATGGGGGCAATAATCAAAGTGTCATATGGAAGACACCTTAAATAATGTCGGAAACAATGGATTTGGGATGCCACGCCCAGCACTGTCTGAACCACACCCAGTGTTATAAGTGTTCAGTGATAATCGAGTACACATCAGTAGCTACTGGACAGTAAAGAGAACTGTTGGACTCTACGATCCAAACCAGGGCATGCACTCCCACAGAAACACACACGGAAAGGGGATTTGCTGTAAAAACATGAGATTTAGTGATAATAATAATAATAACCAATGCACTGGGGTTCTCTCGAATGCAAGCAAGAAGAGGGAACTCCGAGTTGGAGCTAAAATCAATTTTTATACCGTTTAAGGAGTGGACTAGAAAAGCTGACTAGGCACAATATGATTGATGGAACAGTGTGACTTTTAAACTGATTGGTCTTTGGGGAATGAGGTGACAAGGACCTCCCTTGTCTGTAAGTGACAAGGATTGGTCAGTCCTGCAGAGTGTGTTTACTTGCTCTGAGCCTTTCTCACCTGCAGGTGGGTTCCCTCCCCTGTGGTCTCAGGAATGTTAATCTGCTTTTCCCTTCCTCCTCTGAATGTTAATCTGGGAAGTGTCCTCTGACTAAGGAATGTGCTCCTCCCAGAATGTGTCCTGGGACAGTTAAATTTTAAGTTTAACCAAATTCCTAAAAGAATATTCTGGAGGGACAACATTTCCATCAGCCTCTGAATGTTTGTTCCACCTGCAGACACCTACTCTTCCTGATTCTGCTTTTAAGTTCTTGCCACTGTCTCAAGATCTTTAAATGAAGCAGAGTGCAGAAGACTAAAGCTATAGCCATTCCAAGCAATGGAGGTCTAGCAATACATTACTCTTTGAATCTGCTATGCATCTGTTGAGCACCCACACAAATCATGAATTTAATAGGATCACTAGTCATCACTAGGCATGATATAAACCTAAGCTTTTTATTCCATTTCATTTCATTTCATTTCATTTCATTTCATTTCATTTCATTTCATTTCAGGGCCATCATCTTTTCACTGCACTAAAGTTAAATGCTTTGAAGCAACCTGTCTACGAATACCTTAGGAGGAACATCACCATCCACTTTACCAACCACATTCTCTCTCACACACACCTCTTTCCAATAGAAGAAACTAGTAGAAGTACTCTGCTACAATTTTGTGAAGAGAAATGTTTGCTGTGCTCTCTTAAGGAAAATGGTCCCTTGATTATAGCAATGAGGAAATGCTCTTGTTTGGTTTCTAGTGTTAATAACACCACAGGGCTAACACATTAGCAACCTCTGTCATTCTTCATGGTTCACATTCTCTGTGTCACTAAATCTTTGCAACAACTCGTGAATAAAGTTTTACTGGTCTCTGTTGTCCAAATGAGACAGTAAGCTCAAAGTAACTTGTTCACACAGCACTGCTATTCACACAGACTTCCCCAGGGCCAATGTGTCACATTTGCAATTGTATCACCATTTCTCTTGTGATTTCTGTCATTGTTAATTTTGCAAGCACTGTGCACAATGGAATCACCTGGTTGGGTGCTGCTGATTTGCTTGCACACTTTAAAGAGATGCTTTTTTTTTTTCCTGAAATCAAAGTTTAGCAATTTTAATACGGATCCAATGTGGGTTAAAGGTTGTCAGCAGAACACAATGATAAGTTTTATTTGAATACTTATTTTTTTCCTTTTCTTCTTTTTAATTTTGAAATTTTTTCCCAATCTGCTTTTATAACATTTTAATTACATGCAAGAATTAAGGTCAGTTCTAGGTTGAGGAACTAACAATACAATACAATAGATAGTCAAGGAACAAGCAAGACAATAACACAAATAGTCAAAGAAAAAGCAAGGCAATAAACAAAATCCTGTGAACACTCCTGTGATCACTGTTTCTAAGGGCTTATCAGAATGACCAAAATATCTGAGCCAACTTTCCTGTCCTAGCCCAAAGTCATTTTCATGCCCAAAGCCTACTTCCTTGTTCTAGCTTAAGATTTAGATTCCTGCCTGAAATTACTTCTTTGTTCTAGCCTAATGTCAGATTCCAGCCTGAAGCCCAGTTCCTTGTCCGTGGCCAATGTCAGTTTCCTGCCAAGAAGCCACAAAAGCTCTCCACATCTTCCCCCTTTATTATTTTATAAACAAGACTGCACTTGTCTTGGGTCATTCTGCCAAGAATGCCTTCCTTACCAGTTGTGGAATATGCCTTATCAAATGTAATGTACTTTCTGTCTTAGGTTGGTAAGGATCTGTGCAGAATCTTACCCATCCTTGGCTTGCCAGACTGTTAAATTAATAACTCTGTCTGGGGGTCCATTTTCAGTTTCAAGTCATGTACTTTGGCTGCCAACATGCTGATGTTGATAAAGACAAGCTTTAACATGATGGGCAGGAATAAAAATATTCCCAGGACAAAAAGGGTTAGCATGATCAAGCTATAAATGCCATTCTTGAAGCTTGGCCAAAATGAAAATAGTGACCTTAGGCCATGGATAATTT
>NW_021611581.1:0-2534 GCF_004785775.1 Grammomys surdaster | reverse complement strand
GAGAGAGAGAGAGAGAGAGAGAGAGAGAGAGAGAGAGAGAGAGAAAGGAGATCTAAAGTCATATATTAAAACATCTAAGTTCTGCATTTATAGCAGACATTCATATGTACAGTACGCTCAGCTACTATAGACAATGCATGTTCACTTGCTTAATATGTAAAAATTTCAGGTATTTTGTAACTCAGAAATGCTGATTCTAAATATAACCCCCAAACCATAAAACCAAATACTTAAACATGACCTTCTATATGAAGGCTCATACCAGTGAAATTCATGGCAATCGTGAGACTGATGTCAGTGTTCATCAACAAATAAGAAGAATAATCTGCTCATAAACACAGGACATAGTGACATTTCTTTCATTTAATATTGTGCTAAATGAAAGAGGCCTGTCACAGAGACCACATAGTCTATGAACCTATTGATGTGAAATGCCCAGAATACTCAGATACAGAGGAAGTGAACTGGTGGTTGCTTAGGTCAAGATTGCTTCAAAGTTACAACATGGCCAGAACAAAGTCCTCTATGATTGACATTGGTAATGGGCCAGGTGGGCTTTCAGTCATTATCAATTTCTTAGATATCAATGTACTGAGAATAAGGGGTATTGAGTGTTGAGTCCTAAATGGAGCATCTATATCAGCACCCCCATGCAGGAAGGCTCAAGGAAAACGATGAAAGAGGGTGTGGAAATAATGTCAGGGCCAGGACTGTGGGAGTGATATCCCATGTCAGGACATGGCATGGCCCTCTCCTGAACTGACAGACTGCATCAGATCAAGACAATAATATTTATCAGCATCCTAGCAGGCAGCACCAAGTGGACTCAACCAGTTACCAAACCAGAGAAAGGGACAAGAAAATGGGAGGAAGATTTGTTGAAGTGTCTAATTGAAGTGAGAAGTAAGTTAGGGGTGAGTGTAATTGAGACAGATGGTATGCCTGTACGATGTTGCAACCATGGAGAGTTCTCGACTTACAGAGGACCAAATTTATATTTATACAAAATAGAATTTGTACAAATATAAGAATAATAAATAAAACTAGGTGTTGGAGCCCACACTGTAATCTCAACCCTCAGAGGGCAGAGGTAGAGGGATCACTGTAAGTTCAAGGCCAACCTGGTATACACAGCAATTTCCATGCCTGCTAGAGCTACATTGTGCTAAGACCTTGTCTCAAAGAAAACAAAGTTCAAAAACAGAAGTAATTAGGCTGCATCTTTGAATGTTCTCAAAATACTGAACTGTAACTTCAGGGGATGAATTACATGACAAGTGATCTATACACTACTTGAGGCAATCATCTGGGGGAAGTGAGGAAGAGAAAGGCAGAACTGACAAACATGGCCACAGACAAAAGCAATGATCAAAAGGCAGAACTGTCCACTCACCTACTGACAAGAACAATGGATCAAAAAAATCCAATCTTAAGAGCTTCTTGGCTTTCTCCACAAAAGGATCCTTTGGGTTGTTGAGGGAATTGACATTCACCCCAAATGACATGCTGGTGATCACATCCATTCTGTAGGAACCGAACACTCTGAGGAGAGAGAGGGGTGAGAATTTAACACATATATCAGGGACCAGGAAAGAATTCTCAGGAGATAGGGAAAGCCACCTTAGTTTGGACCAAGCCTTTCCCAGCCTACCCACCATCTACCCCTGCAAATTTCTTTCTCTCATTTCTTCCTTTTAAACTGTATATAATATCATCAGGTGTCTAAAGGGGCAAGGACAAGCAGCTGGACCATGTGAGCCATGTGACCAGGTGTCCTTCCTCTCTCAGAACCATTGTGATGGACCAGCACTCACTCAGAGAAACAGGCTTACCTTTCTCTGCCTCTCGCCTCAAGTACTTTACCAAAATGTCTCCATACTGCTCGATGATAGGGAACATCTGAACAAAACAGAAAAGCATCCACAGTTAGGATGGGACTCCAGTCACACAGGCTGCAGTTAAAAGAATTTCACTCACCTCCTTGAGTTTTCCACTGGTGAACGTGGGGGACAACAAGGCTCTGTATCTCTTCCATTCCTCATCCTTAGATATAGTGACAGATTTATTCATAATCCCCACTGGGCTAAAATCCTAGAGTCAAAAAAAAAGAAAAAGAAAACCAACCTCAGAATGCCTCACAGCCTATGAGAAATCAGCTGTACACTCTGCTTCCTATTGTGATTCCAACCTTTTATATTCCAGGACCCTTTTAAATGGAAATTTCTCTATGGTTGGAAAACTAGGTACAGGGGTGGAGAGAAGAAGAAAACAAGACTTAGTTGATCTCTACAACTGTGCAGATCGTGTTTGGCTGAAAGAAAGATAGTTAATTTTGCATCAGACAAATTCTCAAGCTCCGTATTTACAACACGAGAAATATGAAAAGGATGTCTTTATATACTGTATGTCTGTCTGTCTGTTTGTGTATGTGTGTCTCTGTCTCTCTCTCTCTGTCTCTCTGTCTCTCTCTGTCTTTGTCTGTGTGTCTCTCTGTGTGTGTGTGTGTGTGTGTGTGTGTGTGTGTGTGTGTGTGT
>NW_021611580.1:0-3296 GCF_004785775.1 Grammomys surdaster | reverse complement strand
AAAGAAAGAAAGAAAGAAAGAAAGAAAGAAAGAAAGAAAGAAAGAAAGAAAAATTTAAAATGTGGAGGCAGAACCTTGAACAGAGAATACAGGAACTCAAGAATAAGAGTAGTGACAAAAGGAGAGCTATGAAGCATGGAAACAGACCTTAAGGGGAAAACTTTAGTTTCCAGTTAAACAAAATGCATTTGAATGGCAACCCACGGATGCATTACAACTGACAAAATTTAAGGAAAATGTTGCAAATTTTGAAATGCATGTGTCATTTGTACAACAAATCCTGACTTCTTGGGCTGTTAAAAATAGTATAATCCCCCAATACTAGAAGGATATGACAAAAGCAACACTAGAACCTGCATCACATTTACAATGTTTCTCCTGATAGAGAGAAGAGGCAAAGTAGATAGCACAAGAAAATAGATCTGGGGGTAGAGAGACTCCCAAATGTCAGCTGCTTGGTGAAGGTTGCTCTGCTGATATGGAGGTGCAGGCTGTATATGATGAGGAACCTTTGGCATTGTGTCTATTTGCAGGCTTAAATGCCTGGGACAAAGTTGCAGAATCAGGGAAGACTTGGACCATTTCCTCAAGTAATGCAAGGTCCAAAGGAAACCTTCCCTGACTTTTTGCAAAGGTTGACCTCAGCTGTGGAAAAGAATGTATCAGATCTAGCAGCAAGAAAAGCAATAACTGAGTCTCTAACCTTTAAAAATGTGAATGCTGGATGAAAGTAAGTAATTAGACCACTGAGGGCAAGGTCAGCATTAACAGATGAGTGGATCAGACCTACAACTGATGTTAAACCTCATTCACCTGATACAGTGTTTATAGTAGAAGCTGCCACTAGAGACCTATAGATGACCCAAGATTTCAAATGTTTTAACTGTGTAGATCAGGGTTATACTGGTATTAACTATGGGAAAAACAAAATTAATACCAAATCGGGGTGTGGGGCCATGCATTCTGGAAAATATGTTTGGCAAAAGCTAACATTTGGCTACAGCATCCACAGACTACTGGGTCAACACTTTACCAAAAACAAAACAAAACAAAACAAAAAAAAACCTCCCAGTGGGGATTGCTACAGGTCCCAAAGCTAGGCATGCAGAGTTCTCTTCCTCGGAAAAACTAAACAGCACTATTCTAAAAACAGATATTCTGAGAGAAGATAACAAGACTAAGGCAAATTCTATAGACAATTCAAAAAAAAAACGAAAAGGGGCCAAAACTGACTATCTTGACTAGTTTAACATCAGCTGTATGTCTAATCTATAGACGATCAAAGGCCAACACAAAGAATGCCTGTAAACAATATTTTGATTGAAGGAATGGTTAGCACTGGAAGAGATATCACCATGATCTCTCCAAAATCATGGCCTGCAAGTTGGCCACTTCAAGAAATAGATATCCAATTTCAAGGAGTTTGGATTTTATCCCAAATAAGGCAAAGAAACAAATGAATTAAATGTGGAGAACCTAAAGGTCAGGTAGGAAGTTGAGGCCATACATGGCTGATATAGCAAGTGATTTATTGGGAAGGGGTCTGTTACAGCAGTGGAAAACACAAATTAATATTCTCTCAGTTTCAGAGTCTGGCCACAAAACTGGTCAGGCTCCTCATAAAAAAATTAAATTGGGGCTGGAGAGATAGCTCAGTGGTTAAGAGCAGTGACTGCTCTTCCAGAGGTTCTGAGTTCAATTCCCAGCAATCACATGGTGGCTCACAACCATCTGCAATAGGGTCTGATGCCCTCTTCTGGTGTGTCCAAAGAGAGCAATGGTATACTCAAATATATTAAATAAATAAATAAATAAATAAATAAATCATTTTTAAAAATTAAATTGTTAAGGAATGTTATCAAAAGCATTTACAGACTGTCTAGGCTGTCCATAAACAAGACACAGCAGATGCTGACAATTTAGCCCTATCTTAAAGAGACACTGATGATAAGACACCAACAGCCTTACCACTAAGGTGGTGGACGGACCAAGCCATTTGGATTCATCTATGTTCTGTGACAAAAGAAACACTACAGGCATCAGAACAGCTAGTCCAGGAGCAGTTGGAGGCTCAGCATATAGGAGTCCACCAGCTCTTACAATTCTCTGGTATTTTTCATTTTAATCAGCAGGAGTCAAAAAAGCTTTTTATGTTGTTCCAAACATTTTCCATGAACATTTTGTCAAAAGCAAGAATGGGTACATTCTTGGAATCACTGTTCTTGGATTTACTTTCTCTGAGTAGAACTGAATAGTTTAAAAATTTGTTGGATCAGGTTCACTCAGTGTAACAGGCCAGCCTGAGAAAAATGTTTTACTTGCTAGGGTGTAATGTGAATAGCATGAATACAGGGATCACAGGCAAGTAGAGACAGATATCTAACAAGTGCCACCTTCTCAGTCAAAGGTCTGAGGGAAGGAAGCTTCATCCCTTTTTTCCTTTTTCCGTAGTTGGTCAGATGGCCCAAACTGGCATTCATCCTGGTGTTGTGAATTTCTGTGGAAAAGGATAAGCATATCCTCACCCTGTGTCACCAAGAAGTCAGGTAGCTGACGTTATGATTTTAGGGGATCTCTATGCTGTACCAAGGGAAAAGGGGTATTCCTGGGTAGGAAAGTGTAATGTTTATATGCAGGACTTAATCCATGGTCATCAAAGCTGAGGAAGTTTAGGTAAAAAATAAAGGCCTCTACTAGCATCAGGTGAGGGTCATATTTGGACTCAGGGAAAGGAAGCCCTGTGTGGGCAGCATTTCATAGAATGGGGGGGGGATCATCCCATTTTAAGCCTCAGGTTGTGCCCTGTGGGCCTAGTGAGGAGGTACAAAAGAAAGGATGGTCGGACCCCAACCACAGGAGGCTGCAAATGTGAGAGAGGCTTATATGTGTGGAAGAGGAAGGGTAGTAGTGTCCCTGACACAAAGTTCATGACATGGGTACTGGGGAGGGGAGGGGACTTGAGGTTAGCACTAGGCATTGAGACTCCTTCAAAAGACTTTTCCACATTACCATCCAAGGAGTCTACCAAGGCCAAGTGAGCTGGAGGAGAGGCAATGATGGACACGTTCACACTCTGATGTTCCTGACAATGTTTATTGTGAGTGGCAATAACTTCCTCTGGGGAAGAATATTTTACACTAGCAATAATGTCAATAAGAATTAGAACAAAAGAGGTGGGGAAACTATCCCAGAGTTCACCATGCATTTCTGGGCCTGAAAGAAAACCCTTATTCATACATCAGGTCCTCACATGTTTTCAGATCTGGAAACCTTCTGGACTGAGGCAGCAGTTCTAG
>NW_021611579.1:0-5083 GCF_004785775.1 Grammomys surdaster | reverse complement strand
ACTTTACTTTATTTCCTTAAGTGATTCATTAATGTCCTCTTTGAAGAATTCTATCATGTTAATATGATTGGATTTAAGATTTTCTTTCTGTGCTTCCTTGTTGGGAGTTGACTCCGAGCAGAAAGCAGCTATCATCTTTGTAGCTATCTCGAGCCATATACCCTGACAAGGCTGTTTTCAACAGCCTACAACAGCTGAGCACACTCTGATAAATATGTTTTTGTCACATGTCCTGTTTTGTTGTTTAGTGCCCCCAGCTGCAAGGTGCACGTGGTAAAGTGTCTTCAGCTGTGTTCCCCTGCTTGTGCTTATATATACCCATGATTTCCTTTCAAAAAAAGGAGAGACTTAAGGAGAGACTAGACCTGACTCTGTCATGTTTCTTCTGGTCTCTTCGTTCCTCTGTCCCCACTCTCTCTCTTGCTAGATCCTGACCCACAGATTGGAGCAGCAGAACGGGCAGTTACAAAGTGGCCCCCAAATGTGGGGCAGCTCGAGTGGTTACAAAGTGACCTCTGAACTTCTTTTGATTCACTTCTTTTGATTAGGAGATCCAGGATCTGCTGTAACCAGACAGCTGGGCTCTGTTAGTGTATTCTTGCCCTGGATATGGTTGATTGTGTTCTCATCCTGTTCTTTAGGCATCTGGTTTTCCCTAATGTTGGCTAGATGTTCCTGATGGAGTGAGGACTTCTTGAGAAGGTGGAAGGAACCATGGACCTGACAATGGAGGTCATAGTATCCTATTTTGTTTTTGTGCCTCTGGTGGACCCACTCTACAGGCTGTGATAACAGTCAGACCTAGCTGGGATGAAGGGTATATCTGACTAGAATGAGTGGTCAGGCAGAATTTCAACTTATTTAGTTTTGGGGAGCCAGGACACTCTTGGGTCTGACTAAGTTGTTCTGAGTAGAAAGGAAATCCAGGTCTAGGCAATTGGGGCTCATGTCCATGTTTTTATTGTTTTGGTTTCTGTATGTTTGTCTTTTATTATAATTAATTACCTTTTATTGGTATCTTTATTGATGGATGTATTTATGTTTTTTCTTATTAAGGCTGTATTTTATCACTTCCTACTTCTCTGAGGGATTTTATCATGAATTTGTCCTGTAGAGAGGATAATGAAAATCCTTAGCTACTGAACATTATGTTCTTATGATTTTATACTACAGAAGGTTTTATAGGTGTTTGAGATGTGAGATTATTCCCTGAGTGCAATACTTCCTGTGTTGTACATTATGGAATTCTCCTGTACTACAAATTTATTCCTGTAATGGATTATATTGTTTCCTTTATCCTCATGGATAATACATATTCACTTCCTTGGTGTGTACTTTCTTATTACTCTCTAAAGATTATTTTGAGTGAAAACCCTGTTTTTATATGTGACTACTTGAAAGCATTCGGCTCTCAGTTAATTGTAGTAGTGACTTGGCCACACCAGCATCAAAGATGAACTCAATTCTTACACAGTTTTTTCTTTATTTTTAATGTCCCTCCCCCACCAAAAAAAAAAAAAAAAAGAGTTCCGGGAGATTGTATACAATTATTCACTGGTCTGATTTCTGTCTCACTATTGAGTCAGGACCCAGCCTGAAATGAATTGCAGGGTTGTCTTTCAGACCATGTACAGCAGAGGGAGGATCAAGGGTTCAAAGAAAGTCCAAACTACAAAGTATGAGGAAGGTTGAGCTACATGAGGCATTACCATTTTCTCATTACATGAGAAAAAAGAGAGCATTCTCTATACATTCTTGTATCTTCTGTTCTAGGCCAAGCTTCCATCATTTTAGCTTCTCTTGATGTTGTAATTCTGATATTGTATCATCCATCTTAGTTTGTTTCACTAGCTTTAGTAAATCATCCTATAGTATTTGCTTCCAAATTTTACTCTATCAGCTCTCTCTTCAATCTGATCTGTGAATTGTTGAAACCTCTTATCTAGCGCTATTCCAGCTCCTGTTTTCAGCCTTCATTCTTTTCTTTCTGTTGCCTATCATGACTTATAAAATCCTAAACCTTTAGTTCTATTGTTCCCTCTATGCCTTGTGGCCATGTCTTAAACTTACCTTTATTACTCAGTCCATTTATCAGCTTCTGGAATTTCTGTTCTAGCATCTGTTCCAACTCCTGTCTTCAATCTTTATTCTCCCATTTCAGTTCCTTATTTTGACCAATGTAATCCTGAACCTTTAACTCTAGTGTTCCTCAAGGCCATGTTGCCAACTCTTAAGTTTATCTCTTTGTTGCTCAGTCTCATCCATGAACTTCTCTAGTGTTTGCTCTAATCTCTTTTCTAAGGCACATAATTTCTTATCTATGGTCTTGTCTCTTGAGAAGACATAGTAAATTAAGAGAATATTTCAGTACTTGTAATGACAAGGTGTGTATTTCCTTTAAACCCATCCCTGTGGAACAGGTCAAAATATCATGGCATAAAACCCAAATCATATTTATTGTTTTTTCATCTTTAAGTAATAGAAATCGTGTGTGCGTGTGTGTGTGTGTGTGTGTGTGTGTGTGTCTTTACTATCAACATATGATTCTTTTTACCTGATCTAGAGCCCTTTAACATTTGTCTCCCTCTGCTGTTTGTTTTAGGACATTACAGTCCTCTCTGATTCTTTTATTCCCAGTAAGGGACTGAATGTAGAAAGACTAGCAGCTTCTGTGCTTCTGAGATGGCTCTCTGTCTTTTGTTTACATTGCAGCATCATTCATTTTTGTACGGATCTCAGACAGCATGCAGCACAAGCAGTTGGGATGCCAGTATGGCTTTCCTGTGTCCTGGGGATATGGGGGGAAGTGAGCACAGAAATGCTGTTTCCCTGGGAATCCAAAAAGGTGCAGCCCAAGTCCAGTTCTAGGCTGAGGTGCTGCCCCTGGCTGTAGCTGCCTGCCTGGGGCTTGCAGAGGGAGCCTCTGTAGGCCCCTCAGACCCAGACAGCTTTTAATGTTTGCTACTGCAGGCTTAGATCTCTGTCTGACTGTGTATTTGGGGTTCGGGGAGGGGTAGTGGAATTTTCTGTCAGTTTGGACAGGTTCTAATTAATACTTTGGGTGCCAGTATTTTGCAGTAAATCTCCAACCCCAATAAGCCCGTACAAAGAACACTCCACTGAGTTATACTATTTATAAGCTGCATGCCTTGATTGGGCAGATTCACCACTACACTACTCCATTCCCCAGGTATGAGATCCCTTGCTCCTTGCAGCTTCTCCAGGACACATGGTTCTGCACCATCTTTCTTCCATCTCCTCTTCTTCTGTCTTCCTCTGTCTCTTCTGTGTTCTTCCCCTCCTTTCTCTCTTCTCCCTCTCTAAAACCTCCAGCCAGTCCCACCTTTCCTTTCCACTACCTAATCACAGGCTCTGGCCTTTATTTGTGCTGGGGGCCATCCCCAGCTTGGGGAGAAGAATCTTCTTTCTTCTTGCTGGTTCTTCTTGAGGCAGCGGAGGGGGTTAGACTTGGTCTTAGGAGATTTGTGGATAAAACTTGGTCTTATGAGATATTTAGGGTTGCTGTATAATGAGAGTTTACTTATCTAAGTTTCTATGCTGCTGTAACTGACCTGCCTTCTGTGAGGCTCTGAGGCCAAAAACTGCAGTTTCTGTCACTTAGCACCTCATCCCAAAAACAGAAAATGAGTAAATAATTAGCCTTTGCACTATCTCAGCAGGCACTACTGGGCTCTAAATTACACCTGCTAGTCTTGGGTCTCAGGAAGAAAAGGTATTTAGAGAAGTGGTTATAGCATTTATTACTAAGTTGTTAAAAGTTTCCCATGAAAGCTATCTAAGGGGAAAAGCAGAAAGATCCTAAGCAAGAAAGGGAAAAATTCTACTCTATCTGCGTAAGGGCAAAAAATTCTATTCTATCTATCTATTCTATCTGCTTGTCATCTCTTTGTTGTCAGTACTTATACATCTTTCAGAATACATGATCACATGCTACAAAGTTCATCACAAGTTCAGACGAAAAATCAAATCATAAATTGAAATAGAAGTTTACAACACAGAATGTTTACATGTATATCCATTAGGAGTAATTCTCTGGGTAAATATATATCACCTGTCTAGCTCCACAGTTTCACTGAAGGTTTAAAACCATAACTATGTTATTAGTGATGTTTTGTACAAATAAACCCAGGCAATATTTTACCTTCTGTCCTAGCACCTATAATAAATCATTAGTTCCCTCTTAATGACCTTTGGTTAATTGTTTTCCAACCTCTTAGAATGTACTCTGAGTAGGAGAAAGTCTGGTTACTTACTATCTTAGAGCAATTAACTGGTGAAACTTGGGAGACTGGAAGAGGTCTCATTGCCGTTTTTGACTCTCAGAAAAGGACCTAATAGCAGCCCAACTATAAAAGAGCTTCCTAATCATTGATATAATTTTAGGAATTCTTATGGATCATCATTAAGACTTAGGAAGTCATCTATTTGTCTATGTAGCATCATCAAAAGACAGTACATCTTCGTGGATCTGCAGAGATCTGCTCCAAAGGGGTGTGTTATTGCTTAGTGATTGTTACATATGTTTAGTAATAATAGGAAGAGCATATTAATAGCAGAAACCTTTCCTAAAAATGAATCCCTTACAGCCTAGCTGAGTAAGTATAATAATTCAAGGCAGGCCTTTTCAGGATGATTGGTTACCTGCTAATTATTAGGTTATCTCATTATGGCTCTGACCACATTTGACCAATAAAATGGGGAGAAGGTTCACATGAAATCACCAGGGTACTTGATTCACTCCTTGTTAGGGCAGCCTCTCTTGAGGAAGCAGAATTAGCATCAAAATACACCAGGGCAATCCACATCAAGGACTGGCCCCCAGAATGACCTTCTTCTACTGGAGCCATTATATGGGCATACAGCCTGGCCTAACAATCATGGAAGTCCCCAGTAAGCACAAGACACCTGAGTCCAACACACACTTTCCTCCTTCCTCAGTTTTTCCCTTTGTTGTTAATTTACTCCTGTGTTTCTTCTGGCCATTGGTTCCTCCTTGTTCCCATGGGCATGAATGTCATGTTTTCAGATCTGGAAACCTTCTGGACTGAGGCAGCAGTTCTAG
>NW_021611578.1:0-6807 GCF_004785775.1 Grammomys surdaster | reverse complement strand
TCCCTCTCCCTCTCCCTCTCCCTCTCCTTCTGTCTCTCCCTCTCCCTCTCCTTCTGTCTCTCCCTCTCTCTCTCCCTCTGTCTCTCCCTCTGTCTCTCCCTCTGTCTCTCCCTCTGTCTCTCCCTCTCCCTCTCCCTCTCCTTCTGTCTCTCCCTCTGTCTCTCCCTCTGTCTCTCCCTCTGTCTCTCCCTCTGTCTCTCCCTCTGTCTCTCCCTCTCCTTCTCCGTCTTCTCCTTTTCTCTCTCCTTATTTATTTTGTTTTTGTTTTTCCTCTTGTTCCTTTTTTGACAGGGTATCTTGTAGCCAGGCTAGCCCCATCCTATATAACTGAGGATGACCTCTTATGCTCCCCCTACCTCTCCCTCTGCAGCCCTGGGATTACAGTCACATGTTCAACTGATGTGATACTGGGGATGGGACCCATGGCTCTGTGCATGCTAGGAAGCACTCTGCCAAAGCGAGCCATGCCTCTGCCCCAGGTGTAACTTCCTTTCAGAGTGTTGAAAATGTACTAGAACTAGACAGAGGTGTTGGCACACTACCCTGTGCACCTACTATGTGCTGCTGAATCCCATTGAACCACACACATGGAGACAGGTCATTTTGCATGGCACAGAAAGTACATTCGGACAAACATGATCCAGGAGAAGCACCCAGCAGAGCCTGGCCCTTGTTCCCTTCATGATGGCCAGGCACAATTGGATTTGAACTTGAGGCTCCAGAGTAAGTGAATATAGCACGTATGTGTGTTGTAGGGTGGCAGCTTGGTACTCCAGGCAGTGGCTAGTGGATCTTCCCTCCTAGGCTGTGAGTTAAATTCAGTCAAATTGGAGATCATTCATTTGCAGGAGGGCAAATTCTAAACAGCTATAGTCACCTTAAAGTTCAAGCTCTGGGGTATGCTGGCTGTGGGTACCAGATGGTGACTTCTCCAACCCATGGCTTGGGGGTATAAATCAGGGAAACACACTTCCCTCCAGCCACTGCCCTGCCTTTCCTAGACACTCCTTGATTTCTAATTCCTCATCCCCACCTACTTGGGGCATATTGCTACCTTTTCAAAGGAAAGGTCTACACAGCCAGCAGCCACCACAAAGGTGATTACCACATATGAGTTTGGTCCTAGCTTTCTTTCTCAGTATTTCTCATGCCCACTCCCAAGTTTCTGCTGACCAGCCATGTGCTGGCCGAGACTCTTGAGCCTTGGTCCATGGGGAAAATTTTTCTTAAAGCTGCAAAACCTTCATCTCTTGCTACATGGACACACCCATTCCTGTACATGAGGCTTCTGTCAGCATCAGCATCAGGCACCAGGGAGCAAAGCAAGAGGCAAGCCAGATAGTCAGACAGTAGCGCACTGACCTTGAGAAGGATAGGCAACCAGGCCTTGGGGATTCTGAGCTCAGAGGAGCTGCATCATGCTGGGCTCTTCTTGTGCCTGCATCTCAGACCTCCTCCATGTCTTTGAGACCTGCAGAGGTAAGAACTCACACTTGTCTGAAGAGAAGCACACCTCCCTGGAGTCTGAGGTTCAGACACACCATAGTGCAGACACTCTGGAAATGTGTGGAAGCTGTCACCCCATTGCATCATGAGTGGAGCAGGGAGTCTGCTGGGCACCTCCTCCCATCCCCCCAGGAAAGGTTTCAGGAGGTTTCTGCTTTTGGGTGTTTTTTGGGGGGGAGGGTTGGTTGGTTTGGTTTGGTTTGGTTTGGTTTTTCAAGACAGGGTTTCTCTGTATAGCCCTAGTTGTCCTGGAACTCACTCTGTAGACCAGGCTGGCCTCGAACTCAGAAATCCGCCTGCCTCTGCCTCCCAAGTGCTGGGATTAAAGGCGTGCGCCACCACTGCCCGGCTGCTGCTTGGCTTTATATTCTTTTTTTAAAGATTTATTTATTTCATGTATATGAGTACACTGTAGCTGTCTTCAGACACACCAGAAGAGGCATCCGATTCCATTACAGATGGTTGTGAGCCACCTTATAGTTGCTGGGAATTGAACTCAGGACCTCTGGAAGAACAGTCAGTGCTCTTAGCCACTGAACCATCTCTCCAGCTCTCTGTTTTGTATTTTAATGGATCTGTTTCTTGGTCCTTGGCAACACTGAGATGCCTTTGTGCAGCAAGAGGCCAGCATTCCTCGGAAGAAGTCGAGTCATGGACTCACTCATGTGTTTGATGAAGGTCAGGTGCTGGATAGTAGCTACCTCACTGCTCAGGACCATGGGAGCCACAATCCGGCTCCTGGCAGCCAGCTCTAAGCCACAGCTCAAACTGTGAGGCTGGGGTTGGTTTCATGCTGCCTGTCATTTCAGAAGCCAATGAACAGAGACAGGTTAACTCTTAGACTACTGTCTATTCAGAGAGCTAGCTATCTGAGAAGACAGCAAGATGGCTGAGCAGATAAAAGAGTTTTCGGCCAAGCTTGACCACCTGAGTTCATTGCATGGAACTCACACAGCAGGAGAGAACCAACTTCCACAAGCTGACTTCTGATCACTATACAGGCACACGGTGACAGATGCAGCTCTACACAATCAATTAATGAAGAAAAAGTTTTAAAAAATCTGTCTTCCATCTTATCTTCAGTCAGCAGGCAAAGGGATATGGGACCGGTCTGTCACTCCAGCACTCACCCTAGCCCCATGGATGAGGTGGTCAGGCACATTTCTAAGACCCTGTGATGACTTTGCCTCTCTCATCCCCTGCAGTCCTCCCTTCTACTGTGGTTATCTAGGATCAGGCACAGGTGCTGCTTATTTGTTGTTACTATTGTCTATTTGGTTGGTTGTTGGTTGTTTTGTCTTACTATTTATTTTAAGGTAGGGTCAGTCTCACTATGTAGCTCAGGCTGGCCTTCAACTCAGCCATGTAGACCAGGCTGACCTCAAACGTACAGAGCTGGCTGGCCTCTGCCTCCCCAGTGCTGGGATTAAGGCCTGTGCTGATACCAACCTTGGACTCCTCCAGGGTGTGTGGACTGGAAGGATTAGCTCAGGACAAACTTACCATCACTCATGTGTATGCACTATATTGGGAATCAACTCCTTCATCCAAAACAGGATGTAGGTGTGCCTTTAGGATATAGACTGTGACAGTGAGCCTACCGATCCCTCTGTCCCGGCCCAAGCGGTGCTGCCCTTGTGGAAACTCTAGAGACTGCAGTAGCTATGCTTGTCCCCATCTACATGAAGCAAAGGTCCCTCACCATCCTCCTCAGTGCCACCAACTACCCACAGCAGGGTCCCCAGACCTCTTTCCTCAAAGTCCTTAATAGCATTTAAGTGCTGAATTCTTTGGTTTTTTTTTCTCTCCTTTTGTCTCTCCCCACCAGAGCTCTATTCCAGGCCCCAACTTCTTGCTGCTTGCTGAGTCCCTGTGCCACAAGAGTCTGTGGATGGTGACCAGATGTTGTATCGTAAACACACTTATGTCCAGGCCTGAGTGTGAGTCTCAGTCCTGTTCTTGAGTTGCCCATACCCTGCAGGCTAACTCAAGTCCTCCATATCCCCTCCAGCCCTCACTACTCACCCACTAGAAAGCAAGGCCTTGGACACCCTGGGCCCTCTTAGGAGAGGTTCCAGTGTTGCACAAATGCTTTGTAGGCTCCAAAATAATCCAATTTCAGAAGAGAAGAAGGAAGAATAAGAGGGAGGAGAGAGAGGAAGTGACTGAATGCCAGAGGAAGCTTTCCTCAAGACAGCCATTTTGTACTTATTTCTGTTTTATGTTCTAAGAGATCCCCAAAACAAAAAGGTCTATTATTTTCTGCTTCATAGATATTACAGTTATAGCATGCCATAGCCAGATGACACAGGTGTGGAATGGATCGGATGTGTGGAGAACTCTACAAGGCAAGCTCCTTCTCCCAGCAGCTGGGCTCTGGCCGAGGTCTCCTGTCACGCTGTTCTGGCCACAGAGCCACAAGCGCCGCTCTCCTCCGCCTTGATCTCTTGCTGCGCCCTTCCAACCCTCTTCCATCATGGTTAGGGACCACTTGACTTTTCATTTCCAAGTCTGGTTACCACAGATGCAGAGTGAAAAATCATCCAATAACCCAGTAAGTCTAAGCATCCTGGAGCAAAACACAATAGCCACAGCTCCAGCTGCCAGTTTCAGCCAGATAGATTAGGCAAGCATCAGTGGCCCTGGGTGACTTGGAAAGGACACTGGAAGGATCACCCTGAAAGGGAGAGAGAGGGGGTCAGTAACCAACTGGAGTAAGTGCTGGGGACTTTACTGCAGTCACCCCTCCAATCCTGGCAAAGGCTGAGATGGGCCATGAAGCTGTTCTGCCTCTTGGCCTGGGGTCTTGGGGGTCTGTGAAGCCAGGGAATCATAAGGCCTGGCAGAGATAGATAGATAGATAGATAGATAGATAGATAGATAGATAGATAGATAGAGGTTGTAGTCATGTTGAACTAGCTAGTTCAACAATAGAATTGTTGTTCTTTCTACTAATAGAAATTCCTAGAGTTCAGGAGTTTTTCGGTTCATGAGGCTGAATGTCTCACCTCATCTTCAGCATTCACCTGCATCCTGAAGCAGGCTCTAATACCAGTGAAGGAATGGATTTGCCAGCCAGATTAAGCAGGCAAAGAACAAAAGCTTCCCCTTCTCATGTCCTTACATAGGCTACCACCAGCAAGGGCTGCCCAGATTGAAGGTGCATCATCCTATCTTGAAAAATCTGAATTAAAGGTAGGTCTACCCACTTTGAATGATTTAATTTTTTTTATCTTTTAAAATTTATATTTATGTTATTTCCTTATGAACTCTTCCAATAGGATATAAAAGTAAAATAACAAAATAAAAAGTCCAAACCTGTTCACTCACATGTTACCAAACCAGGCAAGTTTGTTTTAAGTGGCCATTGTTGGATTCAGGAGTTGAACAAATTGCATCATTTCTTGAATGATTTAATTTTTAAAAAATCCCTCACAGGTGTACCCAGCCTCTTGGATTTTAGTTAATTCCAGATGTAGTCAAGTTGACAACCAAGAATAGCCACCACACAGGGACTTCAGAGAGGCCCTACCCAGCACACAGAACCTGCCCAGGCATCTAGTTTGTGTTCATTTTAACTTAACTTTGCTTTTAAAAAGAATCACATTCAAATAACTCAAATATCATCTCTTGATTGTACACCCTTTGGGATCTGTGACATCTTGACTGAGCCCAGAGTCTTCCTAAGATGTCCCCTGCCCATCCCCCATGCCCATCTTCCAAGCACATGGCTAGCCATAAGCTTTCCACTATGGCCTGCTAGGCCTCACACAGGTGGTCTCCCTTCAGGTTCTGTGTGTCCTCTAGAGTTTGAATTATTACCTATCAGAAAGAAATACCAGATAGTTCTACCCTAAGTGGCTTCACTCCAGAGGAACATTTTGGGAATCAGAAAAGCCAGTTCTGCATATGTTTCCTAATGACTGACAGTCCCGTAGACAGTGGCACCCAGCCCCACCCAAGTTTCAGGTGACTGATGAGATTCTTTGGCTATCTGAACTAGAACTCCACCAAACAACCAGGCTTTTTTTTATTTTTATTTTATTTATTTATTTATTTATTTATTTATTCATTTATTTATTTAGGTTTTTCGAGACAGGGTTTCTCTGTGTAGTCCTGGCTGTCCTGGAACTCACTCTGTAGACCAAGCTAGCCTCAAACTCTCAAACTCAGAAATCTGCCTGCCTCTGCCTCCCAAGTGCTGGGATTAAAGACGTGTGCCACCACCGCCCGGCATTATTTTTATTTTAATATTTATTTTTTTATCTTTTAACTATGTATGTGTGTCTTTGTTGTGGGTATGTGCACATGAGTGCAGTGCCCGTGAAGACCACAAGAGGGAGTATGACCTCATGGAACAGGAGTTATAGGCAGTTCCGAACCACCCAGCAAGGATCCTGGAACAGAATTCAGGGCCTCTGCGGAGCAGCAAGTGCCTTTAAGCACTGAATCATCTCTCTAGCACTCCATCTCCTGCAAGCTTCAGATCCATCCACCATTAGGAGATGGTAGGGAATCAATGGCCTGGACACACTCAGAAGATCCTGGGCTCCTGCAAGACGCAAGTCAGGCATTTGCATGCTGAGACTCATAAATTTATCACCAGAGACCCCCTTTAATTCCTCCTTCCTGTTACAGTCAATATGTTGTACTGATTTTCTCCAGAGTCTTGTGAGCTTCAAGGGTGGTCTATAGTTTCCATCCCAGACACTGAGGGAGCACTCAGCCTGGAGGTACAAACCTCAGCTCAACCAGAAAAACTTCTAAATCATCACGAGGTCACAAAAGTCCAGTATTAAGCTATACCCAAAATATGTGTATGCCTGACCCCGGTGACCTGGGTGAGCTGGGTCAAGTGCCATGGTCAAAAGCCTCTAACAGGATATGGCCCAGCCTGATTGGGTTGGTTGTAGAGATGAGATCAGATCGTGCCTCAGTTTCCTCATCAGGACAGCAAGAACTTTCACTTGGAGAGCCCAGGGCCCCATCCCCCTCAGGGAAAATATTGCAATTAAAGGCAGCCAGTCTAACTTAAGTGATAGGGTAACACCTTGAAGACTTGGTCTATTTTACAGTCATAGCAAGGCAAGGGATCTGGGAAAAGATAGAGAGCTACTCAAACACACACACACACATACATACACACATACACACACATACACACACACATACACACACACATACATACACACACACATACACACACACACACATACACACACACATACACACACACATACACACACACATAAACACACATACATACACACACACACACACATACACACATACACACACATA
>NW_021611577.1:0-4782 GCF_004785775.1 Grammomys surdaster | reverse complement strand
TGTGTGTGTGTGTATGTGTGTGTCTGTGTGTGTGTATGTATGTATGTAAGCCTAGAATTACTATCATTGTCAGTGTGGCACTTTTGTAATTTCTGACTTAGTTGAAATTATCCTGATTATATAATTATAATTAATGATAATTATTAAATATGAAAAACAATTCTAGATCTTTTAGAACATTATTACTTACTTGTACAAGATCTTCAGTTCTGTGTAATTATCTATCAACATATCAGATCAATATTCACCTAGCAGTTTTGCAGTTATGTATATTCTTTGAAGGAAAAAATTAAAACATAATCTTTGAACAAGGTAAATTTTATATGATGAAAATAACATACAAAAAGGGAGAAGAAAATAGTTTAAGATTTTATAGTAATAAATAAAGACACTTTAAAGTAAATAGTTAAATGTTTATCAGTGTTTTCACATAGGGAAAATGATGTTTTGAATCCAAGGCCCTAAGACTGTTTTTAATCTTTGCCAGTGTTCTCAGGTGTTAATGCAATGGGCTAATTAAGTGAGTTAAACGAGGAGAGATTTCTGGTCTGCAGTGCTCTCCTCTGTAAAAGGAGATGCGGCAGGTTTCTTCAGGGACCCTGTGCACAGTCCTAGGAGAACTCGTGTTAGAAGCAGGCACATTCCCGAGCACACTCAGTCGAAGGTGGAAGTTTGACAAGGAATGGTAGTGGACGCATTCTGGGCCTACCTAGCTCGAGGTCAGAGAACTCGTGTCCAAGAGGCGTCCTTCTGAGCATGCCCAGTTCAGTGTTACAGTGATTGAACTGATGTGGTGCAAGTCAGTGTCCCCAGGCTGCATCCGGTTTTCCTTAGGTGTCCCTGGAGTGTCTCAGTTAAAACAGAAACAGAAAAAGACAATTCTGGAGGTGCATTAATGCAGGCACTTGCTGCTGGTGTTCACCAGAAGTGAAAGATTTGCTTAAACAATGTCTTTGTTTTCAAAGGTGTTACTGTTTAAACCTAGAGGTGGTCTTTTTCAGCAACTGGAAATGGTGGGCATT
The DNA here is from genome assembly GCF_004785775.1 of Grammomys surdaster. NCBI lineage: Eukaryota > Metazoa > Chordata > Mammalia > Rodentia > Muridae > Grammomys > Grammomys surdaster. The sequence goes on along the minus strand of NW_021611577.1, from coordinate 3,760 downwards.
GCTTTCTTTTTGAGGTATTAATATCAGGAATTGATGAATCTCTCAAGTATGTTTTCTTGTGTTTTCTCCCCAGAGAGAAATACAAGAGCTACAGGTGTGGTATAGCAAGCTTGGAGACCCACCGCAGAGACTTCATTTTAAACAACTGGATACTCTATGGGTAGTCTTAAAATTGATTTCTATGTTTGGGACATTACAGTGGTAAAAAGGGACAAATCTGATTAATGACCTAAAATGAAGTTGATTTTATGGCTACAGAACAGTAGAGTTAAAATCTATCCACACTTTCCTTAACTAGGAATTCTGATTAAGGTGGGAGAAGCTTTCATGTTCATAGCCGTACTGTCCTAAAACACTAGTTTATGTTGGTAGATGTGCCACCATTCCTGCCTGCCTCATTTGAGACTGTCCTCCTCCGCCTCGGTCTGTGTCCCCGTAGCAGCTGACTGTAGCCCTCTGTGGGTTTCTCTTACTCTTTGTTGTTCCTTCCTCTCCCTGCTGCTTGTTTCCCTTTGGTCTCCATGTGCATCCTTATTCAGAAAGTGCCTCAGGTCTCAGCAGACTCAGATTCAATCTCAGGGCCAGCCATCACGACGACGCTAGAGAGTGGTGTGCCTAAAATACTGTTAGGAATGTATCAGCAGCTTTCCCCATAGGTACACATTCCCCACCTGACCCCCACTGACCTGTCACTGTCCTATCACATGACCGACACTGACTTGTCACTGTCCTATCACATGACCCCCACTGACCTGTCACTGTCCTATCACATGACCGCCACTGACCTTTCACATGATCCCCACTGACCTGTCATATGATCCCCACTGACCTGTCACATGACCATCACTGACCTATCCCATGACTCCCACTGATTTGTCACTGTCCTATCACATGACCCCCACTGACCTGCACTGTCCTATCACATGACCCCCACTGACTTGTCGCTGTCCTATTACATGACCCCCACTGACCTCTCACTGTCCTATTAGATGACCCCACTGACCTGTCACATGATCCCCACTGACCTGTCACATGACCCTCACTGACCTATCCCATGACCCCCACTGACTTGTCACTGTCCTATCACATGACCCCCACTGACCTGTCACATGACCATCACTGACCTGTCACATGACCATCACTGACCTGTCACTTGACCTTCACTGTCCTCTCATGAAGTACAAAACAGATTTCGTTTCCAGATGCTTATCTCAGTAGCTGGTGTCTCCTAACAGAGTAAACTTCTCAGCTTCCTTCATATCTGTGAAGATATGTCACCTCAAGTGTCAGTTTCTTCAAAGCCTTACTCACCAGGCCCAGTGTAGGACTATGTCTGGGTTTCATTAAAAACTCCCCCATCACTTTGGCTACCTTGAGATTGGGGCTTTGCCTTATTTTGTTTTTAGTCCAGAGGCATATGGTGCTTGGTACTTGGTGATTTCTCAGGAAAGATTTCAAAGAATAAAGTGGCCCCAGAAAATACATTACATCATCTACTTGACTTAATCTGATGGATTTTAAAATCATGATTAGTGTTATGATTAGCTAGTCAATATCAATGGTTAAATACCCATTAGACCACTCTCTACTTATAATAATTTGCTAGAAATAACATAATCGAGTTGATCTCCCGGATAGGAATATTGTTTGGAGTTAATCCTGAGCCAGAATGTGGCATCAGATATTCATGGTTCTGCATCTGTTTACCCTTAAAGCAAAGAGACAATGCTAAACCCTTTAAGTCAGTGTAGATGAAGCTTATTAACGTTTCAAAGGCGGTTCAAGCTCCATGCCCGTCTTAGTTATGTAGGGATTCAAACGTTCCAGAGGACTGTGCTTATTACAGAACTGTGCTCTAGAGAGTATTTCCCCTGGCCACACATTGAAGTGAACTAAGCAAGACCTTTATAAACATCTGGTTTAATCCTCAAAACAGTCCTCTGATGTATGTATTGTTAGCCTCAAAAATGAGATGAAAAACTTAGACTGAGCGCTAGGATCAAAATTGTGACACAAAGCTAGCCTGCTAACTGAGATTTACACTGAGCATATAATGAACAGACTGTAAGTTTTACTTCTTAATTGTAAGGTGTTTCTTGTGTTTAATAGCTGAGTTGTCTGTAGGGGTTTGTGGATTCTTTTCTTTAGTAAGTCTCTGAAAGGAGCAAGCAGGGCGCCCAGTTGCATTAATTGAATGTCCCCAAGCTTTAAAGAGCTTACAGTGTAATGGACGAGTAGGTGACAGATAGACTTTCAGGCATCTTGTCCTTGTCCCCTCCATCTGGTGAAATTCTATAAAATATTATTTATGCATGCTTCTAAAATACCCTTAGAATTGTCAAGGGTCTGTGTATTTCTTTCTGGTCTTCCTCACGTGTTTAGGAAATCCTAACAGAAATGACTGTTTACACTCATTTCTTTCACCGCTCCCAGCACCTGGCCTTGAACGTGGGGCTGTCTTCTTTTTCAGCTCCTTGACAGTGATGGCAGCTTTACACTGGAACTGGAGGAGGATGAGATATTCACACTCACCACCCTGACCACAGGTCGCAAAGGCAGCTACCCGCCTCCTCCCAAGTCACAGCCCTTCCCAACCAACTATAAGGATGATTTCAATGTTGGTAAGCACTTTTAACCAGCTGTGACCTCTCATCCACCTTCTGTACAGGTAGGGCAGAGTTTCTTCTTGTCAGACTGGATGAACCATAGCCCTTAGAGCAGGGACTCTCAACCTTCCTAAAGCTTTAATCCAGTTCCTCATGCTGTGCTGACCCCAACCGTAAAATCATTTTCATTGCTACTTCATAGCTATAATTTTGCTACTGCTATGAATTATAATATAAATACCTAATATGCAGGATGTCCAGTCTGCGATCCCTGTGAAAGGTTTGCTTGAAACCCCAGAGGACTCTCGACCCACAGGTTGAGAAGCACTGCTTTGGCATTTTATTTGGTTAAAAGATAGCTAGTGGTTCTAGCTCTTTGATGTGGATTTTTGCTTTTCAGTTCCAGAAGAAATGCAGAACTCATTGTGAGAACGGAAACTATCATTCTAAGTTGTTGTGGGTGAAACTTACAGTGTAGAGCTAGGTACTACCGTCCTGGCTGCCACTAGTATCTTTCATGTGTAGGTTAAACCACCTTATGTCTCCATCTCAGTACGAGGGACTTGAGTGCCTCCCACAGTTATGCTATAGTGAGGGCTCCAACTCACTGTCTGATGGAGGATATCGTCTAGCCCTCGGATCTGTAGGAGGATCTGCTGTAAAGTGATTAGAAAAGCCTTGGTGGGTGGGTAACTGGGGGAAACCGTATGAAAACAGAAGGCATGCTCACTGTGCTTGTATCTCAGAGGACCCAGCAAGAACTGCGTTTGCTTACTAAGTATTTGATAGGATTGAAGGTTTCAAAGACGAGTCAGGTAGCACTGAAATCTGCTCCCACGTTTGACAACTGTAGAAAAGCAACAGGGAGAAGATTAGCATTGCCAGTGTGATGTACCTGTACCCTCCTGCAGGGGCCAGCATCCATGTTCCACCTAACATGGAGACTCTGCCATTCACTGCTGGGTCTCACATCCCCATGGTAGGATATGATCTTTCAGCTGACTAGCATCGAAAGGCCTTTGCCTCTGGTACAGGCATCTGGCATGAGATTATTTGGATTATCAGTTATTTGGATATATTTCCAAATACATCACACACACACACACACACACCACACACACACACATACACACACACACATACACACACACACA
>NW_021611576.1:0-1122 GCF_004785775.1 Grammomys surdaster | reverse complement strand
AAACACACAGATCTAGTGACTGCTTCCCACCTCCTAAATTTGTTCCCCGGTGCATGTTCAAATTCTTTTCGCACAAACACACCCACTTCTTATAATGTCTAAAAATCTTTGCTCTGGAGGCCTGGTTTGAAACTGTAATTGGGGCTAGGCAACATGTAGAGTGGTTTGAGATCTTTCCAAAAAGCAAAGTTCCTGGAAGCTTCACCCATATTATCTTTTGTGTGCCTGTCCTCAGAAGCTCAACATGGCAGTGATTCTCAACATGCCTAATTCTGCCACCCTTTAATACAGTTCCTCATGTTGTAGAGACACGCCCCCCCGCCATAAAATTATGTTGCTGCTACTTCATAACTGTAATTTTGCTATTGTTATGTATCATAATATAAATATCTGATATGGAACCCCAAGGAGTCTTGACCCACAGAGAATCACAGTCCTGGGTGGGGCAGGGTGGGGGAAAGAGAGAGAGAGAGAGAGAGAGAGAGAGAGAGAGAGAGAGAGAGAGACAGGTGGAGGTAGGTGATCTGTCACACCTAGTGAGATCAGGTCAGACCATGTATTAGAAACCAAATCTCTGGTTTTAGAAGGATGTCTGGCAGAGGAACATGCAGGACAGAACCTTCAAATGGTCAGAGGGAAAGGGGGCAGGATGTTTATGGAGGATGAGGAATAAGAGACATTAGAATTTGGACCTTCTTAGTAGGAGGCCAAGATCATAGCAATTGCATAGCAAGTGTGGGGAGTACATATGTGTTGGTGTGTGGAGTCTGAAGCATTTGTTTGCAAATATGGAATATATTTATATTTATATTTATATTTATATTTATATTTATATTTATATTTATATTTATATTACAGGAAAGCATTCTGTAATGCTTCATCCTAGAACAGGAATCAAAATGTCCGGTTCAGGAGGGTGATTGCTAGGGAAATGAGAACAGAAGCACCACTAACAACACGGCCTTTCATGTTGCAGAGAGCTAAGTCTTTCCCGGAAGCTTTGGAAGTCTGCAGCTGACAAGCTCTGGCAGCTGAATTTGGAGTAGGTAGACAAGACACAGTCGATAACTAAAGAAGATTTTTTTCCCCAGCTCTTTTGATCAGCTGTCTATGTTGCAGTTT